>NC_064874.1:66106056-66176056 GCF_943734745.1 Anopheles darlingi
TAGAAGACGAAACGAAAATCGAATGGGAATGGGTTGGGTAGTCGTAGTCGTCTGCTGTACGCAAGGAAAGAATAACAAAAAGCACAGAAACGCCATATTTCGTAAATCTCTTATTAGGCGCCTCCGCTCTTGCCGATTGTGTAGAACTTTCCTGCTCGATGCTTTGCCGCACACCACCCGTCCTGTCGTGCATGTGTATGTGCGCTTTGTTTTGTTCTTGTGGTAAAAGTCTGATCTACTTTTTCCTCTTTTTTATGTTTTTCTTCTTCTTTTATTCGGTTTTGTTTGCTTTCGTCTTTCGGGTTGTCGTTGTCTTTCGGACTTTACATATTTCCGCTCACTGATCGTCACTTCCTTCCAGCGGCTTCATTTTTTCTGGGTCTCGACTCTATTCTACCGTTGTTCCTAGCCTGCGGGTATCCGTTTGATTCTATTCGTTACGTCACCTGACAATAGTTTAATTTCGTAGAGCTTTACTATCTTTATCTCCTTAGGACTACTTCGTCCCTGTTCTCTGTGTCATTGTCTGTCTGTGATGTCGTAGTGTCGTCTGTTCCATTGTACCATTATTTTGAATTAGAAAAATAACAAAGGAAAAATAATACTGTGAATAGTAACAACAGCGTGTAGTAGTTGTGTCAGTAAACAATCGATCGTTCAAATCGAGAGATAAGAAAGGTGAAGCCAAACGTTTACCATAGTGAGAGAGCGAAGCATATGCGAGCGAACGAGGAGCATAGGGTACACTTCAGTGAGAAGCAGTCTCGTTATATTGAAATAATATTCATTACTAGATAATATTCACGATAATAATAACGAATATTAGGTCACATGTCACTACCACTACTACTGCTATTACTACGCGATACTACAACTGTGCTACTACAGCTGCTGCTGCTGCTACTGCTGCTGCTACTGATGCCGCTAGATATCTTCTGAACTAGCGGCTTTATGCTTCTGGCATAGGGCATGGCATAGCGCGCAGGTAGTGGGATTTTGAAGTAAATCTCGATGCTGTACGTTATGTGCAGAATCGGTTTTCAGCACACTCCATCGCACCGTCGTTACTTCTTCGATACGTGATCAGAAGAGCTCTTCAGATAACTCTATTCATCCTCATTCCAATCGCTCCTGTCCCTTAAGTCCTCTGGCGAACAATAGTTTCATGTCGCATGCGCTCTTCTATACAGGATCAGTAGTCAGTCAGTCCGGTCAGGTTACTCGCAATCGCCGGGGACGTCGAATCGGTACAGTAATCGAAACGCAAGCAGCTTAAACAGTCGAGAATTGGAGTGGCGGTTTGGCAGTTAGATAATTAATATGTATATTTAAACATAGTACTAACGATAATAACAAAAACAATTGTTTTAAATTGTTTCCTCTAAATTGTACGCCACTTTGGATGGCCCTTTGTCGGCACGCACGCTTGGTATCGGTCTCGAAATATTCCACTGGAAAGTAAGATGAGCTAGTGCAGCCGATGATGCATCAGTTGATGGGCGCGGAATCGTTTGCCACGCGGTAGATTGAATGCCAACGGTAATGCGGTAGGCACCGGTGCATATACATTACATGTAAAGAAGTGCAGATAGATGGTTGCTTCAGCGTTTTATCGATCTTTTCTGCGAGGAAATTGATCATGTAGCTACTCTGTTTCCGGTACGCAGTCATTGGATTTTGATTCCACATGCACACGATGCGTTTCCAGGACCACGTTTCTTCCTTACGTTGATCTTTCGACTCACCTGCATCAGCAATCTGTGCGGTGCGGCGATAAGCGTGTAACGTGTATAGTGCAGTTAGTCCAACGGTAGAAGCATTGTGTTTGTTATCGCACTGGATGTAACTATGTGGCGTGCTGGTACCCAAGGGCTAGAGGATCGCACTTACAGAACGATCCTACCATCACACGACGACACACCGTGCTACAGAGAGTTTGTTCGAAGTGCGCGCAATGCTTAAAGGATGATGGATAGTGCAAACAACGTCCTTCGATTGTCCTTCCCAACAGAGCATCTGGTCTATCTTATGGCAAGACACAGCAGCATGGAACCTTCTTCACTGTGTACTTGTGCGTAAGCAAACGCTTGCAATTAACAATAAACAGAAATGGTGTAAAACTACTAGACATAAACGGGTGAAAAATGTGGGTGGGAGAGACAAGTTTAGTCAGAAAAATTGTTTTGCGCGACTGGGGAGAAGCATCGCGAAATGAAGAGAAAAAAAATTCACAGTCAACAATGCTAGGCAAACTAATAAAGCTTTCCGAGGCTGTAAGGTGTTTGTAATGCAGAGAAATAGTCAAACGAACCGGATTAATCGGACACTTTGGTTCAAATCTCGTGTACTATCGACACTTGAGCAACAACCAAACTAAAATGGAAACAAGGTGGAGTGAGAAAACCCGAAAAACTGTCGCGGAAGGACTGCCCGTAACGGTTGCCTCCTCGCGGCGGCCACTTTCCTGTGTTCGGTTAGGCTGGCACATCGGTAACAAATGCTGTGTGTGTGGCGCTGCAAGTGACGGCAATGAGGATGAAGGACGAATGAACGGACGGGACGGGCGAGCAAACATAAATCCTTCAGTGAGAATAAACGATAACAAATCAATAAGTAAATAAAAGAGGTAAGCAAATGGGGGCTAGCGGGCGGTGTAAAAGGATAGGGACGACGAAGCCGACGGCCCATTTAGACAGAAAATAGAGGATGTTTCGGTTTAGCGAGCAGACAGGGGAAAGCATGAATCCGTTACATCATAATACACAGATGAATAAAACAGGCAGAAGAAACACAAATAAAAAAAAAGAAATGCAAGTATTATCCTTATGACGAGAAACCAATCAATAATAAATGATGGAAAATCGATGAATCGATGAAAAGTGCGATATAGTTTTCGTTTCCACCTTTTTTTTTTATCTAAAATCTTATCTGGTTGGTGATCGTGTTAAGAGTCTGCCTGTACATGCAATGATTGAAGCTTTCTAAGAAAATGACAACAGACAGACGTCTTGAGCCGATGAATTTCCCAAGGCCTTTGCTGCTTTGCTGCTGGCTGTGTTCTGCACCACATCGTTGGAATCGAACCCGTTGGATTAATCCTGCAATCGATACCATCGTTCCTAGATCGTATCGTACGTTCCTAGACCATTGGTCATAAAATGATGAATAATGTTTTAAGAACTGTGCCTGTCCAGTTTTGGCAGTAGATCTTCCTAGATCAGTATTCTATGGATGCGTACAAGGCATAAGCGATCACTGACCCAACATGAGCGGACAATTCAATTAAAAGCATGTGATACATATGGCTGTAAGCTTTGCACGCCTAGTGTCTAGCTACATATTCTCGGCAAACGTTCGCATTCGACTTACTGCCGACCAACGACAAACAAAGTAAGCTTCTTCGGACCATGACTCAATGATGCGCAATGATGAGGCGGGTGAAGCATCGGTAAAGCGACCACCGTGAACCACCGTTGTGAATGATTCAACCAGCAACACTGGTCTCACGCCCCTCACGACACCGGTATCTGTGTACCACTATCAGAAACGTAACGTCCCTATCTTATCCTAGGAACTAGCGCTCCGACCGCAGAGTTGAGACTGAACGGCGCGCAGTATCTAATCTAGTGAGCATGCGAACTCGTCGTACCCGTCGTTTGGGGTTAGTGTGCCGACGATAGTGCAAAGCCCGTCCACCCCCGGGAGGGGAGAACGTCATCGTCGTCGTTATCGGCCGCCCTTCCCCTGGCGGACAGGTGAGAGCGACCAAGAAGGCACCTCCTTATCGATGATTCCCTCGGCAAGTGTAATCACCGAAAAATCCGATTCCGAGCACAACGCAACACCTGAAGCCACCAACCAGTCACAGTGTGTCGTGCCCCGTGCCTCCGTGGTGGTGCGCTGCGCAAAGGAAGGATGGTCGACCGATTGGCCCATAACGTGCTGCTGGATGTGGAGCAGGCGATTGCGCTGTTCGGTGAGCTAGCCGCTGTAACACCGGACCAGACGGGCCTACAACCACCACGCTCCCTTCTATCCGCCGTGGTGCACAAACTGTGTGAGGAAGAGTTGGGTCACGTCGTCGAGATTGTGCGGTTCCTGCGGTGTTACTATCAATCCGAAACCGAACAACCAGATCTGCGCGTTCAGGTGCTATTGATCGGAGTGGAAGAGTTGCTTCGCTACCTTAACGCACTGGTACCGTGTGTTGCCCGAACGGGGTGTACGTTGCTGGTGTACGGAGCGCTCGATGAGTTGCTCGGCACGGGCTGCCTTGCCGGTGGCAGTGGTGGCAGTGGTGGAACCGGCATCGAACCAACCTTTCTCGATCTCGAGGACACCGTACAACGAGCCGGCAACCTGAAGCTATCGATCGAGTATATTGTGCGCGATGTAGCATCCGCCATCGCCCATCCACTGACCGACGATGACGCCAGCAGTCTCGGGGCACTGTTCGAGCATATCGGCTACGAGCTGTTGCGACGACTGGTGGACGAAGCGTACGCTGACCACGCGACCGGACTGAGTCACATCTGTGACTTTGTGGAGCATCTGCCGTGTATCGATCAACAGATTGTCGCCTGCCAGGTGCTCTACCGACGGATGACCATGGATTCGACCCGTTTGCGTACCGGTGCGACCGTGCTCGCCTTCCGCATCCGCAAAGTGATGCGCTACACCGACTTTGGACGCGCGAAGTATGCCGGCGAGATGCGGAAGTTGAAGCTACGGCTACCGGAAGGAGTGTACGCGATCGTGTGGGGTTACGTGAACATTGCCGGCAACCAGTACCTTGCGCCGAAGGGACGCCAGGAGCGGGTTGGTGAGCTACGGTGTAAACCGGCCGCCTGGATCGAAACGTGCAGCAAGTCGGCCAAGCACGAACTACAGACGGACGATCGGGGCAAGTGTTTCGCGATCAAGAACACACACACGGGCCTCTTTCTCACCGAGCAGGAGCAGGTGGGTTTCTGTTACGTCGAATCGACACCGGACCGATGGGCGGTCGAGGTCATCAAACGTGGTGAGGATGTTGGTTACAAAATCACCAACCTGCGTACCGGGAATGCGCTCGTACCGGAGGGTGACGTCCGTATCGGGATCGATGACCAGGTCGATGGTTTTAATCTGGTAGACTTCAACGAACGGGCGCTGGTGATCGTGCAAAAGTTTGAGCTGCACCGAAAGAAGGCGGCCTGTGTGGTGCAGTGATAGACGTTTCCACGATGTGTTTCATGACAATCATCACAATGAATGCAATTAAAAGGACTAAAACCATCAAACCAACGCCAACGATTGTCTGTGTGCGTGTGTGTTTGTACGTCTTCGTTAGTCGATCGGATTGCTCGGATCCGTTGCATCACTCCAGTGTTTCCGGCGGTGGTTCACTGTTGAATGGGAATCAGTGAGTGCGAGAAATGGTATCCGAAATTAGTTCAGCCTTTTCGTCACCTCACCGTCTGGGCAGCCCCCCTCCTCCAAAAAAGGGGAAATTGAATCCGTGAAAATGCCATCATGAAAAATGTCACCGAATCGATCAGACCCTCCTTTACGCCGCTCGGTCGAAAGTGGAAAACTGTGAAGAAAACCCAAAGAGAGACAAAGAGAGAAAATGGAGAAAAAATCGAAGAAAAAAAAAGGGAATTGCTTCACCCACTCCCCACGGGGGTTGGATGATGCTCGGCAATCAATTCCGCGAGGGTTTGCGATGCGTTTGGTTTCGATTCGGTGGATTGTTCTGAGGGTTGTTTTTTGTGTTGTTGATTCTTTCACTTCGCCATCGATACCGCCATCGCACCGGCCGGATACCCGGGATTCGAATTGCACGTTCGGCACGGGCAAATGTTAATCAAAGTTTGATAAAGAATTTGATCATTTAATTTTACCTTTCTGCGTCATTTAACACGGGTGGTGTCAGCGTAAGTTCGGGTGCTTCGTTTGGTTTTTTTTTTCTATTTTTATTTCTCTCCCTCGCCTGGTCCGATGCTTATCGCTGTAACACCCCGATGCCTTCCGATGACGTTGCATTGATAACGAATGATAGCTGTCGATGATGGTGTTGGTAAATTTGTGGCTTGATTTATTCGCTTCCATACGTTCTCAGGCAGTGCACCGTTTGTCTCGTCGGTTGCGTTGTCATGTAGTATTTGTTTCATCTTTTATCGAGGATAATAAACATATTTTCTTGAGTTGGGGTGTACTTAATTCGGCATTCGTCAAGCGGTGAAGTTACGAAATGGAGGCGCACTAAACTCAATGCCGCTAGCAATGCTACACTTCAGCAACGGTTTTTTACAAATTGCCTTAATTATTTTCAATTCTATTTACCGATCTTCGCAATAGTGGTTCGTAGAAAAGGTGTTGCACAATACTCACCGCGTCTCCCTTGGAATTGTTTTTTTACGTTTTTTTTATGTCAATCCTCGAAGAAAAAGCAGGAATTTTTCAATTCTTCCGCCCGATCGGCGACAAATTAGTTCCACTTAGGCGCTGGTGTGATTATTTCTTTTATCCGTTTTTGTTTCTCGACATTTTTTTTTTTTGTTGCTGGTGTATCCTCTCGTTCTATTTCCACTCCCCTAGACTGGGGTCGCTTAAGCAAACATTGGCAGCATCATTTACCGGGGTGTGAAAAATGTCGTGGACATGGTAACAAAGTGTAGGGTTGATGGTGGCGGTGTGTGAGGTGGATTTGGATGTGTCGTCGGATCGGTTGCGATGTGGAAATTATGAAAGAAACATGAAAATGCTCTCAGCGGCAGCGATGGAGATGATCAGGAAGTTTTAACGAATTTTTCAGCATGTTTCAGTTGGCAAACAAACCTTCGACTGTCGTTTTTCCTGCTAGCAACAACAACTAGGCTAATGCTGCGTTTAAATTGGAGACAAAGAACCAACTGGTAATCTGGTTTTTTGGTCCAAAATTTGCTGCGAGTGTGTTCCGCACCTGTACATCAAAGCGGCAATCGTCATTCGAGCAGAAAATGTGTTCTTCTTTAAATTTCTCAATCAGCATAATTATCAACACTATAATTGCTCTGCACTCAGCAGTAAAAAGAACGCTACCAATGCATCTTGAAGCTTTGCACTTTGCAAATTGAACTGTCAATAGAAACGCCAAACTATTTCTGTCTTTAAGGACTCATCCAATACACTAAACGTATCGACTAAAATAGAACAATATTCTTCTACATGCTGGTGCTCTGTGCAACATTGTTGCAAATCGCTTTCCTCACCGGTGGACAATCCTTATCCTCACCGGTGCTAACGTGTCTCACTAATGAGCGCGGTTTTTACGGAGTCTTCGCTTCTCAAGCACGATCATCATACAAATCCAGTGGTCAATCAACTTCTTTGCTCTTTCGCTCAAGATTCCCAACCCAACCCATTCTCTCGCCATCATTTCATCAGTTCAGTTTTAATTACGTTCCAAGCCTTCACCATTCACAATGATGCCCCCGGCCCCGGTAAACGATTTGGTTTTGCTTCTCTGAGCTATTTTGTTTTTTTGTTATTATCTTTATACACTCGTCCTTGGCGGAGGCATTTAGCGTTGAGTGCGAATGACGAGTGTCCGAAGCACGGAGTCCGAAGCAGCTCCTAATGGAGCTTCTGATCCTTTTCCTTCAAAAAAACCATTCGAGCCGCATTTCATTCTCCCGGGGGCCGGGGTTTTCGTGCTGGAAATTTGTTTTTTTTCTGCTCGGAGCCGAAAGCGGAGATGGAAAGCGACATGTATTCGCTTATAGATATTTTTTCGCTCGCGCGTTTGTTGTCTTTTACCGGCCGTTGTACGTTTGCCCCACGATTTGCATTGCATTTCACAGTCTTCATGGCAGGGCAGGCAGCCTCCGCCTGAAATGAGCATCACTGCCTACCCTCTCTCTCTCTCTCTCTCTCTCTCTCGCTCTCCTCCTTTCGCCCACGCTCTGGTCGTAAAGTTGTGCAATTAATTAAATTTTATTTGATTAGTCCGAACCGAGTACCGAGTGTCCGGTGCTCTGGTGGCTCGGCGATACCTCGAAGGCTAGCGGCAACAGGACAGGAAGAACATGAACGCGCCATCAACGGCAAAGGTGT
The DNA here is from genome assembly GCF_943734745.1 of Anopheles darlingi. NCBI lineage: Eukaryota > Metazoa > Arthropoda > Insecta > Diptera > Culicidae > Anopheles > Anopheles darlingi. The sequence goes on from NC_064874.1 coordinate 66,114,136, forward strand.
CAACGTGGAGCAAACAGAAAACCGAAAATTAAAAAAAACGAAAACCTTGGAGGAAAAAAAAAGATCCCAAATATCCTTAACATAACCTCGGCACCCCTCGGCACCGAGGAGGAGGACACAGCACCGAGAGGACACGGGACCGGAAGGGACCGACACTCCGAGTGGGGGTGTCGGGTGTTGTCCCTGGCTCCTGGTGTCGTTGTATCGTTTCGTTCCGGGCCACGGCGGATTCGGGATTGAGTGGCGTGCTTGCTGCTGCTGCTGCTGCTACCATTGCGGGACTGCTTGGATCTTGGATTCCGAAAGCTGGCAGGAGCGGCAGGTCCGAGAAAAAGGTGTCCAACGAATTATGCCAAGAATGTGGGCACGGTGACGCGGTGCAATAATTAAAAGTGTGCCAAGTGTGCACGAGGAATAGCGGGGTGGGCGAGGACAGTATGTCCCCCGGTACAGGATGGGGGTGATGGGGGATTTTTTTTAAAAAAAGAAAAGGTAGATCCACCCTGACCGGAGCGTGAGGAACATAAAATTTCAAAAGGTCTAAGACGGCGGTTCGGAATTTATACGACTGTTGCCCCCCGTGTTGCTGTGTCATTGCTGCAGTGCAGCGGGTGTGTGTGTGTGTGCAAATTGGTGGAAGTAATTTGAATTCGTTCCATTTCGTATTTTTTATATTATTTTTATTTTGTTTACTCTAAGCGAGGAACGGAATATCTTTTTGTTTCTTGTTGTTTTTTTTTTTTTTGCAAACCAACTGATACATTGGAAGTAGTTTCTGCTGTTGCTCGCTCGTTTATGATTCAATTTGATTAACTTTTGATTAAACGAAATTCGAATTCGACACCCCCAAAGGCAGGGGAAACAACCGATTTAACGTGGAATGCACAAAATGGTGGTCGCATTCGCGTCCTCGCCCTCGAGTCCGGCGCTGCGCTGTTTTAATTACTGTTCTGTGTTTGGAAATTGGAATCGGGAAAACCTATCATTTGCTATCAATTGCCAGTGTGTGTAGGGAGTAGGGAAAATAGCTGATGTTTTTTTCCGAATGTTTTCCACTCCATGCCAATCGGAACGAAATACATGGAATCAATATTACGTGGAAAAGACAATTTAATGTTGTGCTCTGGCAGCATATCCGCTGGAATTACAATGTCACAAAAGGGAAAACAATCGTAAGGCCCGAGTTCGAGACACACCTTCTTCGCATCCACAAACACACACACGTATCTTACACGGTGTCACAGTCCGGTGCACTCCAGCGCATCATCATCATCGCCGGTGTCGCCGGTGTTGGCCTCCCTCATTACACGCCGCCACGCTATAGTGAGTCATTTGGAACGGGAGTCGCGAGGAGGTGTCTCCGAGCGAATGGCGTGTGTCCCTCCAACTCCCACTTACGATTGGTCATCCGGCCTAGGAAGGGGCCAACGATGCAGCTCGGTGTGTCCCTTACCATCGCCGGCACCACCATCGGGACAACGGAGACGTTTTATTATTTAATATCGCATAAGTGGTGCTGCGGTTGTTTATTTAATATCGACCACAAATGGCGCGTTGGGGGAAGGGGACGTAGTACAGTAATGGTCGGTTTGCAGTAGAAGGGGGGGGGGGGGGGGTTGGTTGTCCTCTACATCGTCGTCAAAACGGCCGGTCTTCTGGCTTCTGGTTCTGGAGAACATAAAATTTAAATGGTCTCTCTCTCTCTCCGTCGTAGCAAGCGAGCAGGTATCGCACTGTTTTACAGTGGTTGGCGTAATTATCGGTCTGCGTGCGTAATAGCTTTATAGCCGGCAGGGGGAGGGGGGGCAGTGAACAAAACGATGGGGATGGCGACCATACCAACCATACCAATGGCTCGGATGATCCGCGGGGAAGGGGAAAAATGGCTTCATCGGGGCCGAACAATGGGAGCATATCATTATCGAACCACATAACCTAGAAAACGCGCGTGTGGGGAAGGACTTCCACGGTTTCAATCAGGTAGAGTATTTTCCGGATGCCAATTGCTCACTTGAACCTGGATTGCTGCTTCTGTGGAACGCATCTTGTGCCTTCCGATCTCTCGGTGTTCTTCGATCTTGCCCTCAACCTCCTATCCTTTGGAATTCAGGTGCTTCACCATCGTAGCGGTGAACCATTTAACGAGCGGCCATTATTACATCATGTTTGTCACCCCTCTCCCTACCGGGGGACCTTGTTTTAGGTCCGGTGCAGTGTCGCTAACCCGTGGAGGGGTCGGAATGGTCGTTAAACCATATGACACCACGACGAACGGTCGCCCCCTCCCCCAGCCTCACCGCGAGTGATGTAGTGTTGTTGCTGCTGCTGCTGCTTCTGGTTTTAATTTAATAAGTGTCCTTTCGGGCCACAAAACAACAACGATGCACGAAGCGCAGGACTGACCGAAAAAGGAATTTCATTTTCGGGATGGTGAACCACCACACACCCCCTCCTGTTACCCTTCCTCTGCGCTCTTCTTCTGGTCCATTAACGAGCGACGACGACGACGACGACGAGGACGAGGACCGATTGTCATCCAATTATGTGGCGTTGATTGCCTTAAATGCTAATGATAGCCACCGATCGGCACGATACGCGCTCGAATGCACGGAATTGGCCGCGTGGTTTGTCGTGCGTTTTGTGTATCGTGTTTCGCGCCTTACTCCTCTCCCCACTCGTGGGATCAATCGATGGCACGAAGGACCTCTACCGTGGCCGGGTAATGTTGTCAGCCTCATTATTGGTACGAACGGGAGAGCATCCAACCAACAATAACAACTACACCTACAGCGAGTACAACATACAAAGGGCGAACCGAAACACGATCGCATGCGCCGAGATGGAGATGCTGACACCCAAGAGGGGGGGGGGGGGGGGGAGGGGGCACTGTTGAGGTGGAGGGGGAGCTGCAGCAGCAGAACACCAGCTGGATGGGGATATGCCTAATGAGGGGTAGTGTGCATTTGTTGTAATATCGAAATATGTTTTATGTTGCATCAGCACCATCGAGGGACTCGTGGCTATTGTTGTTCTCGAATTCTCTCACCACCACCACCACCACCACCACCCGCGGGCCATGCGATCTCGATCCCGTAATTCGATTGATTGTTTGATGGTATAAACGGATCTAGAGAAAGAGAGGCAGAGAGAGATGGTTACTCTACCTCGCACCCTTCCTCCACCCTTTTCATGGGGATCCTTTTGTGTCCTTTTGTCTGTTCGCCGAGCGCTGCTACCATCATTATCACATTTGCATGTGTGGATAATTTCGAACGTGCAAACAGGCCCGACACACAAACACACACACGTGGTACTCTCGAATCTTTCGCTCATTAACGATCGTTCTTGCGTGGAACGATTGCTCTGGCCTTGTCTGGGGTGTCGAGATTTTTAACACACCCGTCGCCGCCGTCGACGTCGCCGTCGTCCGGGATGGTGCTATTGAACTCGTGTTACCCATCTCGAAGTGCCGATTGTTTGCCGATGGTCAATAGGGTCAATTGCTGTTTTTGATTCTGCAATTTTCGCGAGCGCCGGGGTTCTGTGGAATCTGGCACAAACAATCCAACATGTGGCCGATGGTGTTGAGCACCGGCTGTTTTGTAAAGAGTTTTGTAAAGTTGAATGCATTCCCCCTCCCATTATCTGGCGTTAGAGGCAATCTGGTTCACTTTTTGGGACCGCTTCAACACCTGCAGCTGTGTGGGCAGGTTTTGAGTTTTTGCGATGCACTGTAATCTCTGCGCGTTGACGGGTGTTGATACGTTGCGTAGCAACCAAAGGTTCCTATTTCGTTGTCCCTGTTTGATAGATCGAGACAAAGCAGATGCAGAACGTTTTGTGGAGCGCTTTGTTTTGCACTAAAGCAGTGCATCGCATAATCGCACTTTGGCCTCTATTTCTGTTTGGAATTTTCTAAAAAGAAAACGAAAAATTTCTTTCCCCTGGAAAAGGTTGATCGCAACACATGGACATGCCACAACACAACAGTGATCAGACCGCCGGCTCCGCTTTGGATGCTGGAGATGACATATGCTGTCATATGCGCCGGACCTCGGACCATTTTGCGGTCTGCTAAAGGACCTTCGTTAGCGCCGTAATTGCGGTGGTGATTTTGCGTTCCCTCGCCCGGCATGCTGCTTACCAGATTTCAAATGACCGCGTCCGTTGTGAAGCTGGTCCTAAACGGTTCCGTAGTTTTGCGGTCAAGCTGGTCACCGCGATGGCGATGGCAGCAGAGCGATCGGTGTCTTGTGAGTCGAACAAATCATTAACAACAACAGCAACAACAACAGCGGGCAATGGACAGCAGGACCCCGGTAATCGGTCCCCGATAAGTAGGTCTTCCCCGTGCACGTGTGTGTGCCTTCTTCTCCAGAGAAAGCATAAATCAATCATAAACATGCTGCCGCCGATGATCGGATGAATCTCGATGTGTCTTTCGCTCTGCTTTTTCTTCTTCTTCGGTTTCTTCTTTTGTGCATCCACATTGCGCGATGGCGGTGGCAGTTGTTGTGGTCTGGTGCTGCTGCTGCTACTTCTTGTCTCTCCGATGCTCTCTTCCATCAAGTAATTGATGTCCCCACCGCGTGCACCGCGCTGTTACGCATCAGTCGGTGCTGGCTGGCTGGCTGGCCGGACCTGAAATGAGTGACATTAATGATAGGTGGGGCCCCGGGTGATTCCGGGCTCAATTGAACCGTTTAAGTCCTAGGGGGGAAGCATCATCCCCTTTCCTCGGGATCCCATCCCGGCGGATGGGACAAAATTTATTAGCCCCAGTTTTGACCTCTCGTCGTATTCGTCCTCGGCAAGTCTCAAAGTCAATCTCGCCTGTTGCTCCTTGCTCTCGCGAAGCCGGCAGGAAAATGTGAAATAATGAACACATGTCTGCATGTGTGCGTGCGTGTGTGTTTGTTGATGTGGAATGTTTATCATGGAAATTCTCGGACCACGGCCACGGTATCGGTGCAAAAAACCAGCGGCTTGTTAGCGCGGCAAGCATTCCATCTTACGCCATCTTCTCTTCCACCAAACCAACCGGGGCCGACCATTCCGTTCTTGGTACCGCCATTCTCGCTACCCATATGTGGTACCGACGCAAATTACCTTGTCCTAATGATATAATCAATAATTATGCTACCCCACTACAGGCTGGCCGTGTAAATGAATTCGTTTTATTCGTTTCGTCGTCCTATTGGTGGTGGGAGACTGTTCTAGCATCTCCTAACTATGTGAATGCAGCACTAACAGGTGACTAGCTGTTGAACATTGTTCTGATAGAACAGAATCAATGCTTTCCATCGTTTTGCATTGTCGACTACTTTTAGGAAATTCATATTATTCTAATTTTATGCAGCATACAACGAGGTTTATTTAGTTTTGTGGCTTGTGTCACTTCTATCCTCCATCTTCTCCGTTTCCAATTTATGACCACAATCTCGAGTATCGGAACGCAGTGCAATCGTATCCTTACACGCGAGGCGGCTTTCCAAGGTAGTTAATGGCACTCTTTCTCTCTCTCATTCATTGCAGTAGAGCCCTTCAGAGTCAATTGCGCCGCGAGGATCGTGCATCAAAGCGTCAACGAGCCGCCGACGCCACGACGCACAGCACAGCAAGCGGCCCTCTTGTAGATGCGCGACAGATGCACGATGGACCGACGTGATGGAATGGCCAACCAGCTCGTCAACAGCGCGAGATCGAAATCCTTTCCAACGACAACGACGAAGAAGACCGCGAAGAGTGTCCTAGGGCGGCATTCCTTCGCAGTTTTTGCCTTCCGGCCAATTGCGCCGCGCACTGCGATCGTGAAGAAGTTAATCTTCTATTCATCGGCCTGGGTCCACTCCCGGACACGTTAACGGTGAGCAGAGGGGAGGGCATCAGACCTCGAACGTGACCACAATGTCGATTGAGTGGCTCCGATTTTGGCGCCGTCCATCCAGCCCATTGAGGAGTTTGCATTGATGAGACCGCGACCCCCGCGAGAGTGTTAATGTGACCGCTTTTGGGATTGGCCGGGCCGAACCACTGCGAAGACTGTGTGCCAGGGAGTCGTGCGTACGGTTTGCCTGGACTCGACCGGGACTCTCGTCCTCGCCGTTCTCATGCAAATGGTGCAATGGAGCAATTGAATAAGGCATTAATTAAATCTACTTTTCCGACACATTTTCATTGCTGAATGGGTGGTGGTGATGGTGGCGCGGTCGATCGTGATGGGATGGATATGCACACAATCGGCCATTAACGTTGGTTGGCGCAGGCCTGGCAAGCGTTCGAGGCGTTTGGGTGTAAAGTGGACAAGTAAATAAGTTTATTTTATTGCAAGCGATAGAGTTTTCTCACGCCATCTCAGCTATTAGCGGAATGGGAGGGGGGGAGAAGCTGCGCCAGTGTTGCCACGGGCTAATGAGAGGGAAAATGTCTTCCCGGATGACAGGTGACATGCTGCTGCTGCTACTGCACTGAACTCCAATGTTCCCTCTACTCCCTATTCGGATCTATTATTTATGTCATAATTAATTATATGCTACCATTTTGCGGAACGTAAGCGTATGGAAATGAAAAATGCAAAAATGGAACGGGGGAAAAAAACGGGGTCGGGTTCGACTGCAGGTCCGGCCAATCGTTGGTTGGCTAGCGAGCGAGCGAGCCAGCCAGCCATTTTCTCGGCCGAGTTGCAGGCAAAAGGTATTTGAATATTTAAATGGTTGATACATTTTTTAATGTTTCCGCATTGGCCGCCAGGTTACCGGGCCGGGCATAGAACACCAGTCTCGATCTTGCGTATCCGACCGCAGAGTTCCCGAGGGGGTCTCCTGGAACCGAATGCGGTCGCTGGCCGATAATAATTTGAAAAAAATGTGTCCGTTTACAGTTGCCCCTAAGGTGGGTCTGTCGAGTGGTCTAGTTGGAAATATTTGTTTAAGCTAACTCCGAGGTCCGAGGGTTGGGGGTCGAAGGGAATAGTTGCCTGTAACTGTGGTACTGCAGCGCCAGCGGGTCATTGTGGAAATGGTCTTGGACTTGGCGTACACACTGCAGCAGCTGCAGGTGCTTGGCATATTTTCCCGTTGCGTATCTCTCCGGTTCTGGTGTTTTGCTGACAAATGGAGATTGTAAATCAAATACCACCACAACCTGAGGGTGTTTAGGGTTTTTGTTTTTGTGCCGAATTGGGATTTTCCGGTTGGATTTTTCGCCGGTAACCACAAAAAAAAGAAGGTGCAATCCGCATCCGCAACACTTTGGGGTGACACCATTTGGCGACCCTTTTTCGGTCGAGGTGGTCCGAGAGTTGGAAAATTTTGGGTGAAAACCGCTTTTCGGCATGGCTCTCGCCTGCTGCAGCATCATGCAGTGCTTTCCCGTTTGTGGTGGGAAATCTTTACGGGAAATGTTGTTTTCCATTGCATAAAATGAACGGGATTTTTTTTGCGAGAAGGCCACAAGGTAAACAGATGGCAGGTGCGTTGTTTGCGACCATTAAAGCGCATACCAAGCGTTGGATGCAAACGTAACCAAATAAGGAATGTGCCGTTTATTTTGAGGTCCATGGAATGCGATGGCTGTTCTGTATCTGGTCCCGAAATGGCCGGACTTGGAGTGGTTAAAATGCAGTAAAATTTTCGCTATGTCCTGTGCTATTTCTTTATATGTTAATGTGATACTCTGTTCGCTGGATGAATTATGATTTAAAGTGGTTTATATATTGGATTTTGCAACAAATATATACAAATCTTGAACAAATCTGAAACGTTTCCAATGCCATTACTTTAAGTTATTTGGAGGCTAACATTTTTAACTTTAAAAAAGGAGATCAAAAAGGAATCATGTACGATCAAAAGACAGAGGATCTTTTGGTCATCCATGATTCGGTTGATTGTTCAATTTGATTGCAAAAGGCAGGCCATCCAATTATTGGTTTCCGAATACTATTTTTGGTTAATTTTTTAATCCAATTGGCATGCATGCGCTCAAAATGTCTGGAACAGAAATATGAGTGTCAACTGTAGGTAGAAGGATGTTCCAGGATGTCAATGGGTAATTAACCGCGTCATTTATCTGTGGCATCCTTTTCAGTGATTTCTTTTAAACATTGATTTCTGAATACCGTTCAAGAATATTGGACTGATCCTTCTAAAATGTTATGTTCAAATTTCATCTGCACATCTTTTACCACATAACCATTCATCAAATTTGGCTTTACTTTTCCCGACAAATCATCGTCAAAATCCATCGCTGGTTACCCTGCGGTTGATGCCATGGATGTGTTTTTAAACTTATTTTCTTCAAATTACGACCTAATGTACTTGAAAACTTTTAACAACAGTTTAACATGAAATTCAGAAAATATCATCAGTTTAACGGTTTCGTAACCAAACATGTATCTCAAAAGTAAGCTAATTTTGCATAATTTTCGAAGTTTTGCATTCATGCACCGTGCAATTCCATTTATTTGAATTGATGTTTACCAAAAAGATCTTGCGAATCACTCGATTCGCTATTGGTTTTTAGGTATTGAAAGGGATAGCATCTCAAAATGTGAGGTGTAGACTCTTCTCTACTTTATCATTTTAAGTACGTACAGAATAGCATCAATTTATTCATCTAACTTCACCATCAATGTAAAATTGCTTGATAGGCGAACGATAGGATACAAAACGTTGTGTCTTCGTTTCAATTAAAATAGGACGCAAGAAATCGATTGTATCGACTATTGTAGCAGCTTTTATTTCATGACAAAGGTTTCACAAAACACTTCTAATTGAGCTGGGCCTTCATTGCCGCCACAGATGAATGATTGACGCCACGCATCATTGCTAAACGGTCAGGATTATAACACTGAATTTCGTCGGAAAAGTAAAGTCGGATTTAACCTCACGATGTTCGACCTTTTGCTAATGCGATCTTCCGTATGTCGAAGCTCTCTCCCTCTGTCAAAACATGTAGCAGACTTTCGAAATCATGGGCTCAAACAACTGCCGCTGCCGCTGCTGCTACGGCTGTACATCATCCCGGAGACCAAGCATTGCCAAGGTCCATCCCGGGGATCGTTCGCTCAGGTGGCATATTTCGATATTTAACAGCAAATTGCAACGAATCGAATGGCAGAAAGGAGCAGAAACCCGAAATCGGCACCGAAACGGAAACCTTTCTTGGCCTTTTTAGCTCTGCGGCATAGACACCACAGCATGACGGCGTCTTGGGTCGGTCGGTCGGTAGCCGTGATCCTTTGTCAAGTCCTCCCGGGTCAGGGTGACTGTAAATATTTTGCCCGCAAGAAGTTAGAAACCAAAACATCCTTTCCAGCAACGGGGCTCCGATTCGATTACGGTTACGTTCTTAATTGATTCTCCTTGTGTCGGGGGGTGGAGAACAAGGCCGAGAGTAGAAACACAGGAGCGTCCCGAATCAAACACATACACACACACCATCAACATCAAGGCCTTGCAGAAGTCTCGTCAGATGAAGGCGAGACCAAAGGCGTTAGCAGAGCGAGTCCTTGACAACGGAAAGAACCAAACCAACCGAACCGTTACCGACTGTTGCTTGGATTAGGAAGAACAAGATCTTATGCCATGCCGAGGTTTGTGAAAACTGAGGTGAAAATATTTCAGGTCACGAGCTGGAATAGAATTGATTACATTACATGTTTATATTTTTAGATCGACGGAGCATCATGGAGTCAGCTAAAGAACACAAAAAAAACCTAGAGGGTGGCACATAACATGCCGGTCGCAACCGCTGGATGATACGAAAATTAGTGAACATGCGGGGAGCATGACGCGTCCGAGCACCGACCAGCGAGATCAGCAGCAGCGATCAAAACAAACAAAATGAGCACGAGCGATCCCCCAAAATGATGCCGTACGAACGAACGGCACCGCAGAAATCGTGCCAGGAAAGAAAAGGGACAAATGAAATGCAAAAGACGAAAAAGCAAGAAGAAGCAACACTCGCTCGCTGCTCGCTGCACAATTCGCTGATTGTTGGCGGTTGTAAATTTCGTCCGCATCAAAATGATCAGCCCGAACAACACACCCGAAACCGACGAACGAGAGAGGCATTGGATGAAAACGCGATGAAAACTCCCGGCATCGAGGATTCGAACGATCAGCAGCAGCAGCAGCAGCAGCAGCAGCTAGCGAATGATTGAACTGCAAACGAGCTCAATTCCAGAGGGGTCTCGGTGCAATCAAGGGCATTAAGGCGTTTCGGGGGCATCCGTGTAAACCCATCCTTCCCGGTTACTGTGGACCACGGAATATATGTTTCGTTCGTTTCGCTCGTGTCCGTTCCAAAAGGGAGGACCCTGTCCTGCGAGCTGCGGAACATAATTTGCGACAGGGACTTTAACTTGCCGCCGCCGCCACCACCGCGCGAGATTCTCCAGCGAAACCCGCGAGCGAACGAGCAGCAACAATGGACGACGAACCGGCTGCTGCTGCTGCACAATGCAGCAATCGACATGCAGCGCGAACAAATAAAGCAAACATAATCGCACCAACAGCAGCAGCAGCATCACAATAATGCCGTTGGCCACTGCTGGCCAGACGGTGAGGCACATCTTCAGCGCGGGGCGTTGATCGTTAAGCAGCAGTTCCAGCCGTAGTAGTTCTTGTTCCGTGGTTGTGCTAGCGGCAGAGGCAGTGGAAGTACCGCGAGCGTAACGATTGCAGATCGATCGTGAGATGAATCAGGCGAGTGTTTGGCCGGGGAAGGGATTTTTATGCAAAAATCGTTAATCGAATTCATGATGCCGATTGGCCAGTTTCGAGAGGGCGGCCGTTGTCGCCGCCGCCGCCACGGAGGCTACCGAGGATTTCCGAGGATAATAAGCACACTACCCGGCCTTCTCTCCATGCATACGACAAGAACTTTTGTTTGCTGTTTTTCATTTTGTTCTTTGCCGTCGCGATCTCGCGGTCTACTTATGCACGATCACGAATCGACTCCGGAGACACTGCCTGCCACTGGAGTTCTTCCTGGTCTGCCCGTTGCCCGGTCCTGGAACAGGCCTTATTTTGTTTCTGTTTTGGGGTGCTTCGGTCAATTTCTGATTTCCACAAATTTGCGCCTCGTTCGAATGCATTTGCCTTGGAGTTTGCGCGCGCGCCTTGTTTGCTGTCGTCATGCTGTCTATGCTGTACCCCGTGGTGTACCCCGATGCAACCCTGATTGCTGATCGCCATGGAAACGCGCTGGTAGGCCATGTTTGGCCTAATGAGGCAGAAATCGGTTGGTGTCAGGTGAGAAATTTGGTGCGCGTGAAGAAAGATGAAGCAGCATAAAGCGCGAGGCGCGATCGAGGAGTTGCTTTGTTGTTGGCGTGCGATCTTCTGCCGTTCTGTTGGTCCAGTGCTTCGCGATTCCCGATGTCCATGGGTGGATATGCAAGGACCTTATATGGTATCTTGTAGGGGAAAAGTTCGGAAATGTTGAACGCTTTTGCAGGGATGTGTCCAGGACGGTTTCGGGATTCCGATCGCCCCTCGATGCATTTTCGGATTTGCATAGCAAAGAATGCAGCTCTGTCAGGATCTAATTTGCATTTAAGCAAATGCACTTGCGGTTTCGGATTGGATTGATGGATGGATGGATGGTTTCGATCGTTGTGACGCTGTGACTAATGGAATGGATGGTATTCGCGCGGAAGGAGAAGGAGTTCGCTTCGGTTCGTTAACGAGAAGGTATTTCACACTCTCTGCGCTCAAATGGTTCAATAATTCTTCCAGAAGTTAGGGAACAATTCCCAAAATGTAGGCCAGCTTTTCAGATATGCAATACCTGTTAACAAGCCTGAGCTTACGATTTATTGATCCAGTATGATTGTTACCTAGGAAGGCACCGTATTGTGTCCTGCATAACTCGAGTCGTTTGTCAGTGTTTTTAGGATTAAAATAACATTTAACATAACATAAAAATTGCGTCGTATTTTAGGTGTTAAGAAATTGTTGGAATAGAAGCAGTTTATTTCAAATGAATCTGTTAAGTTGTTGTTCACTGTTGCCAATTGACTGATAAATAAAACAATTCTTATTGCCAAGGTGGATTTGTAAATAATTTACGAGAAAAAGAATGATGGTGTAATACGTGTCGCATCCTTTGAACAAAGAAATGTCTAAAAGAGATTGTGAAACAAATTGCTGTGAATTCGAAATTCCATCTAACACTCAATTGAACTTTCTTTGGAGCAAGAGTACTTTATTAGACCTGTCGATGTTTTTTTTTCTATCACAACTATTTTAATTGTGTAATACAACTGTAAATAAATTATACTAGCAAAGGTGTACTAATGGATACTGAAAACGGCGTTGCCAAACCAAACAAAAGGGCAATATTCACGAGCAATATTCTATGCCTACATTTTAGATTGCTTTGATTTATTTTAGCCCCTAAAGCAATGGCGTCTTCATGCTTGTAGCTAACCAAATACTTAAAAAGGAGTCAGGTTCTTTCAATCTTTAGAAAAGAGAGGAGATTAAACACAGATTTATCTCAAACAGTAGATAAAAATGCCATACATCGAGATGTCTCTAATGAATATGAGGCCTATTCTTTCCTGCATCTTGACTTTTTGGAAAACTTCCTTGACTACTGCGATGGAGGCTGTCATTTGCTAAGCACAGAACTTGACATAACTACTGTTTACTCCTGTTTTAATTCAAAATTAAATTGAATCAAGTATTACCAGAAAGAATAAGAAGAATGGAGGTGCTATTAATACAAGACGAAAGTACGATAAGCCAGCTACACCATTGAAACCATTGAACGAAAAACTCTCCCCCGGTATCACGCGTGATTGACAGCCACAACATCGGTGACAAGCTGTATTTACTCACCAACTACGCCCGGTAGATTAGCTACTCAAATACAACAACGTTCCTTAATCGGTTCCACCGAGCTTCACTGTTCCAGCGGGTGTGACAAGGTACGGGCTACAGCATCCTCCCCCGCCCCCCTGGATCGCTTTTCCATGCTCGTCTGCCAAAGTGAAATAATTTATCTGTCTGTTTTTTCCCCCGTGCCAGTGCTAGAACAATGAAAAACACGCTCGACTCGAAATCAATGTTTACCTTTGCCATCTTTGGCTTACGATCTTCCGCCACTACAGGCAGGCGGCAGGACGGTAGGGCGGCAGGCCCTCGTCGGTTGTGACACAGCGAGCCGACCAAGATAAGGGCCTAAAAGATTCATCTTCCCGCGATCGATCGAACGCCTATTGTGAGTGGGGCAGTTGGAGCAGTTGCGATGAAACACGGTGCGCAAGGAGAGGCAGGAGCAGAGAGAGAGAGCGAAAAAATGAAACTCAACATACCCAACAATGATGCTGCTGCTGATCATGATCATCACGGGGGCGCATGCTTTATCATCGCCATCGCCATGTTCGCCCCCGGGGTGGGGGAAGAGAAAAAAAAAGGGAAGAGAAGCGATACCAAAAAAGGGAGATTGTATTGGCCGAAAAGCGAAGCCAAAGGGAGGGTAAAGTAATAGGAGACAATAATGGAGCGAATGGAGTGTTGAAACAGTTTACTAAGTTATTCCGATTTAACTAATCCCCATGTATCGTGCACGCTTCGTGCTCCCGAAATGAGTTCTCGGTCCAAATGGACACACGGACCGCTCGTTACTCGTGTGTTGAGCGTTGTTCAATCTCTTTGGTTTTATTGATAGAAATGTTGTATTTCATTAGCTGGAAGTAGATTTCAATTCTGCGCTCTCTATCTCTCTCTCTCTCTCTTTCTCTCTCAGTCAACGCCTACTATAGTCAATTGCCGGAATAACAGATAAGTGTGCCAAGGGCTTCAGCGAACCGAAAATACCCTCGAGTGTGAGATCGGTTTCACTTCCCTCTCGTTATCGATTGGCCTAGAGGGCGAAGGCTCTCGCAACAAATTGGTTGATGAGGTTTGATGCTTTCAATAAATAAAATTGAATCCAGCGGGAACGAAAAAAAAAACAGAACAGAACAGAACCGAACCCAGAGCCAGGTCAAAAAGCGCACCGACACACAGAGAGATCGTCGACGGACTTGAGGCTCCCGGGGGGGAGGGATCGAGGGTGAAATGATTTTGCTCTTCCCCCTGGTCCAGTGCTCCCAAATCCCCATTCTTCGTGCCCGTAAAAGCTTCATAATGTTTGAATAAACACTGGAAACATTTTTATTTTCCCCTCGCCTTACCGCCACCGCCAATTTCCCGGCCACGGCGACAACGAAGACGACGTTACGTGTCACCTCGCAGGCTTTCGGGTTCGCGGGATTGCGAACCGAGCTGGGGACGAAATCGGGCTAGGTGCCTGCTGCCAACCCTCCAAGGCTCATTAGCTTCTTCTGGAGCGTTCTTGGATTCCCCCCGCCGCACATCCCTCCCGGGGGTGGGGAGAGCGGTACCGAAACGGCTACAAACATAACAATCGTATGTTGGTCCCCACCAAGCCACGGGGATTGGAACCAACGACCGACCGACCGACGACCGACACACCGAAAACATGATGCCTCTAATTGCGGTTCGAGCCTTCGTTGTTTGATGATGGCATTCTCGCTCTCTCTGTCTCTCTGTCTCTCTCTCTCTCTCTCTCTCTCTATCTCTCTGTTTGTCTCTCTTGCTCTCGCTCCGTCGTGCGTCAAGAACGTGCGCTTTATGTGCTTATGCTTGCTTATGTTGTGCCTTTGTGGAAAGGATCGGACAAACGAACGAAGCGAAATGAGGAATAAATGGTCGAACCGAAGGGGAAGCGTTCGCCATGGGAGGGGGAGAAGTGCCTCGGTATTGGTGACAACCTTAAGCGGCAGTGGGCACGATAGAAACTTTCCGTTAAGAGCTGTCGAAAGGAGGATGAAAGACAGTTGTAAAGATGAAAGAAACCTTCTTTTTAAATCCGAGATGCTCTTCCAGAGCTTATCCAGGAGGTGTATTCGCTTGAAAAATCTATTAAAAGGCCACAAACATATTGATAACTATGCGATATAAAACCATATGTTTAGATTCGTTGTGTTTAAGAGTTGCTATCGTTGCTGGCCGCTGAAATAATGTTTCGAAAGTCGCCAAGTGTTTCTAAACTTTGAAAGTTGTATTTTATGATGAAATTCTGGTGCGTTTGTGTGTGTGTGACTCCGCCCACATCTCGGAAACTCCTCCCTCGACCGGAAAATTGCGTGCGCGCGTGTGTGTGTGCGCGCATGTTTGTGTGCAACGAAACGCAAAAGGGCGTCATTTTGTTTTGACTTAGCGCAGAGCGGTAGAGAGAGAGAGAGAGTGTGAAAGAGAGTGCGCGAGCGAGCAGGATAACAGGAGGTTTTATGCAATGTTGTGGGGGTAGTGGGGGCCCAAACCGGATTGCGAGAAGCGATTGGATCACGGTCGGTCGGTCGGTCGTGTGGGGAGCCCGAGTACCGAGCCATTTTGGTTTGGTCTCCGCGATGGAACGACGCGTTTTTGGCGTACGTGGCGCCGGTGCTTTTGCGCGCTACAGTAGATAGATCAGAGTGGAGGAAGGAAGGAAGGAAGGGAGGAAGCAAGCGGCAAGTGAGTGGGCGAGGACGGACGAATCCTATAGGGCTGCTCGACTGCCAGGACTAGAGAGGGTGCGAGGGTCACGTGCTGCTGCTGCAGGAACGGGAACGTTCCCTCAAACCGTTATTGTCGTCGTCGTCCGTTGTCGTTGTCTCGTGCTCGTCGTGGTGTTCGATCTCGGTGTTTACTTGGATGTTGTCTCTGCCGCTGCTTGGATGAAGCATTAACCACGCGCCGGAATATCTCAGTGCACCGTGCTTTTGATCCGTGGCTCGTGAACTGTCAACCACCTAGTGGCCCGTAACCTGGTAACGAAAATGTGCTATCGAGAGTGCGATTCCCCACTAGCGCGAGTGAAGAAAATGTGAAAAGTGAATTTGTTGTTTTGGAAAATCGAATCCCCCCCGCCCCGAGTAGCAGTGGAAGCAAACAATCGGAGTTATCCAAAGTGAACTGTGTGTCGGAGTATTAGTGACCGATTAGAGGGGGGGTGGGTCGTGTAATGTCCCTTGGCGAGTGTTGGAGTGTTGTGGCCAGCGAACAGTGAAGTGTGCAGCAGCGTGAACAATGGCAACAATAATGTCCCACAACCTACCGCTGATACCGCTGCCACTGAAGGCTAGTGCGACGGCCCTGGCCAAAGCCGGACTCATGATGCCCGGTCCGGCCGGTTTGCTGAGCGGTGCCCTCGGTGGTCTCGGCCCGGCCGAGCCCCAACGTTCATCATCGGCCGCGGCCAAGCTGGACGAGACGGATGAAACGGATCGAATGAGCTGCTGCAGCGACGATAGCGAACTGTCCGTCGGTCAGGAAGTCCCGGACGATCTGCGGGCACCGACGGCCGCCACCACGGCGGAGGAGATGAGTAACGATTCGTCCCGCTACTCCAAGGACACCGGTTCGGAGTTGGACTTTGTACGGTTACACCAGCAACAACAGCAACCGCCGGGAATGTTGCGACCAAGTCCGACGCGTCTGCACGAAGAGTTTCTGCGCAACTCGCAGCTATACGCCGAGGAACTGATGCGGCAACAGATGCAGATCGTGGCCGCTGCCCGTGGCCTCGCGATGACGAGCCCCGGTAGCAAGAGTCCACTCGAGGCGATGGCAAACTCCGGTCCGGTAGGGTTGGTGACCGCACGGAACCTACACCAGGAGCTTCACCGGAGTCGTAGCCCGCTGCAGGGATTCCGGCCAGCGCGGGACGCTTATCGGCCGGATAGTTCCTCTTCACCGGCCAACGAACCACCAACAGGAGCAGGAGCAGCAACAGGAGCAGGAACGGTGGGAAGTGGAAGCTTCCGGGGGCTCCATTCGCATCTCAGTGCAATATCGGCCATCACGCAGAACCTCAACAGTGACCTCTCGAAGCTGACCTCACCGACGGCGTTCGCTGCTGGCAGTGCGCGTACGTCACGCGAAAGCTCTCAATCACCTCCAACGGCGACCGGGTTGCATCAGCTACACCAGCAACAGCATCAGCAACAGCAACAGTACCATCAGCAACATTTTCTTAACCAGCAATATCCACCTCATCAGCATCATCATCAACAGCATCAACAACACCATCATCATCACCAGCTGGCGCTGGCCGCACTGAACAACAACATTGCCAACGTGCTGCACGAGCAGAGCCTCAAGTTCAGCATCGACAACATACTGAAGGCGGACTTTGGCCGGCGCATCACCGATCCGTTGCTGCTGAAGCGAACACCCAAGGGCGGAACGGGCGGTGGCCGCCCGAAAGCCCAGAACGACAAAACACCGTCGGCAATCGATCTGAGCGGTGCCGTGGCCGGCTGTCAGCAGCAGCAGCAGCAGCAGCAGGAATCGTCGACGCTTACAAGCACCAGTAACAACAGCAGCAACAACCTCTCCGTGACCGTCAGCAAGAGCTTCTGTCCGCGGAGCAGCAGCAGCAGTAGCAGCAGCCGGGCCAGTTCCGGATCCGTCAGTTCGGTCGGTAGTGTCGGTAGTGAGGATGTGGTCAGCCCGATGTCGCCGCTCTCGTCGACCGGATCGCTCAAGGGTGATGGTAGTGGTGGTGGTGGAGCAGGTGGAGGTGGTAGTGGGTCCGGTACTGCGGCCAGTGCAAACAGTGCGATCAACAGTAGTAGTGGCGGTGCCGGCGCCAGTAATGGTACTAGTTCCAGTTCCGGTGCTAGCGGTGGAAGTGGAAGCGGCAATGGAACGTCCTCCAGCAGCAGCGGACCGATGGTATGGCCCGCCTGGGTATACTGTACCCGGTACAGCGATCGTCCCAGTTCAGGTGAGAATTCGTTCCGTTTTTTTCTTCTCCTCAAAAACTTCCGTCAAAGTGATAATGGGTGACCGTTGGTTAACCTCAAACATGAGGATCCTTTTGCCGATCGATTACCGGCCACGGTAAAAACGGTTCCTTTTCTTGCGGTGTTTTGCGGCTTCGAATCGAACAAAACACGGAACATCGCATCGCGATCGCAGCTGACCGTCCAGTGTGACAGTTACGGGGGCCGTCTGCACATGGTGTAGTAAGTTCTTTCGTTCTCTCTGTATCTCCGTGTGTGTCTCTTGTGTAAACGTTCGTTCGCACGCATCTTCTTCTTCGTATTGTCGTTTGTTTTTTGAGGCCCGAGACCGAAAACGAAGTCCGTGGCTGCTGCCAACGGAGAAGCGACCGCTTTGAGCAACAGGAATGCTGCTGTTGCGCTGTTGCGCTGCTGCTGCTGTTGTGCGTCCGGAAGAATGCGTTCCCCATGGTCCCATTGGAGTGGCCCCGTTATCGGCGCTCGCCAGCAAAGTTTTCGGTGGCCATTTCCCGGAACCCGAACCGGGAAAAACCGGTAGCCGGGGCCAGGGCCGGCCAGGGATTGTGTGTTTTCTGTTCCTGTTCTGTTCCTCTCGTGCCTCGAAATGGTTTGAAATTGAATAAATATCTTCACTAAACAGCCTGCGGCCTGCGGCCAGCGAACGGAACAATAAGGGGATTGCGATTGTGTCCAATACGGAGGAATGTGTTTAATTTTAATTTGATGTACTTCCTGCATTGCTTCTCCGAGCACCGAGAATCGGCTTGGCTGTTATTGTAATTTGTACCAAGCCTGACAATGGCCGTTGCACTTGAAAATGCGTTTTTTTGGGGGATTTCTTAGGAAAAATGCAATCCAGATCTCTCTGCTCGGTGCTTGGTTGCATTTGGTTCCATTCCCGGTATGATGCAACCGGTTTGTAGCAGTGCCCTTCCTTTGTTTTCGTCCTCTAACGTTCTGATTGAACGGATCTATAAGCGAACAGAAACATTTCTCCAAGAAAGAGATGTTGATACATTTTTAAATGGTTTCTAATGTAAAGTCTTTCGGGAAAGGGAAAAAAGAAATATAAAATGATCAGGCACGCAGCTCGAAGCAGCTCCTTAAGCTGCTGACCATCTGTTGCAGTTCAATCAATTGGCACTAAGCTAAACTGCAATTGCCCTCACTGCAATATGCAACGGGGAACGGGATGCCTGTTGCGTTCCTTTTTTTTTTGCCTCAACAGGTTCAAACGATCAGTCCGAGTCCGAGTTCCGTTTTGCGAAACGGAACAGTTGTGCCCGCAAAGCGAAGGACACACACGGTACAATCGAAGAAAAAAAACGAAAAATGAACCAGTCAAAGAGCATTTTGCGAAGAAAAAAAAACAAGAGGATAAATTGCGATTTAATTCCGCTCAACAGGGTGCTGCTGCAACTGCTAGCAACAATTGTTCAATAGATTAACTTCATTAAAAGAGCATAAGACGGATCAAAAGACGCTAGCTAGCGGGTGTGTATTGTTGCATTTTAAATGTAACATTAAAAAATCGAATCCTTGGCCAACGAATGCATCGCTCGAACTCCGTGTGTGCATTGATAATTATTTCCCCATTTCTTCCGCGTCTTTTCCGCGTTCCACGTGCTACAACGCCGCCACTAATATGCTGCAAAAAGAAGGTGCGCGTTTGATCGAGCGGCGGCGTCAGCGGCGGCGTCGACTCCGAGAGCGCCATTCTTATGCGGCCGCGGTGCGTCTGCGTCATGCGTGGTCTGATGCCCGCGGTAACAAGCGCACTATCCTGGACGGGGCCGTGGCCGAGGGTGGGGTAGTAACTGGGGCAATGAATGCATAAGAAAGCCCTCCTCATGCCTCAACGCGTACACCTGCGGTGACTGACGCCGAAAGGGCAGGAGGAGGAGGAAGTGTTCTTGTAGTAGCCGCACTACAAACTAGGCAAACAAATTAACACATGAGCCGACGCCAGGGACGCCAGGAGGGCTGCGATCCGAGGTCCAGTCGGATGGACCGTGATGAGGTGCAGGCAATTAAGGCAAGGAGGGTACGAATGCATGTGGCCGTTGATGCAGACACACACACACACACAGAGGCACTACAACATTGTGCAAGGCGAAAGCAGCAACAACAACGGTGAACCAGTTGATGTCGCGCTCTCCGCGCCAATGGATGATGGGATCGCGGCAAATCAAAGCAAAATGTTCCGTGGCCTGGCGTGGCATGGCATGGCGGCTTCTGTAAACGAAGGAGGAGGGCCACACGGGAACCTGGAAAGAATTGATAGGGAAGGGAAAAAACGCGGGGATATCAAAACAGGACTTTGGATTCGTTTTTTCTCGACTTTCTCTAATTAAATGGTAAATGGCGAAATCGATTGAAATTGGTTTGATCAATCATTCAGCCTCGTCGCAGGCGGGAGGGAAGGAAGGGTGGGGGGGGGGGGGGGGGCGCAGGAATGTTGCATTCGGTTCTTTGCGCCCGTTTATGGGAGGAATAATTAAATAAACATATCGACAGTTAGGATCAATTTCCATGGCGTCCGTTATTGTCGTTTGATGATATGGTTGAATGTCGTTAAGTAGACTAAATGATGGTTTATTAACGTTTAGATGTTTAGAAAAAAATTGAGATTTTTTTCTGAAAAAATTGAGATTTTACCGCTTTAAGGTACAATTCAATTAATTGATTGGATGTGATATTTTGAACTATAAACGAACTTGTCCTTATCATAGCTAGCAGAAGACTTTTTGAGTTGTTTTTAGCTACAAGATAATAAAAACGACAAAAATTAAGCTGAAATTTCTATGACAGCTTCTAAAGAAGAAACAGAAACTGAATATTAAATACAGAACATGGCTATTGAGGGACAAATACGAGAGGAAAGCATATCAAATCATCTTCACAAAAAAAGTAACAGTATTTTGCGTATTGACAATGAACTCTGTGTTTTTCAGACAGCATAGACAACATGAATCCATGACAAAACAATAGAAGTCTCAATGGCAATCATCTATCTGCTAAAATCAACATAAAACCACCTTCAAAAACATTTAAAACACAAACAAACCTTATAGAATACAGACTACTCTCGCTAGAATGAAACCAAATCTATCAGACGCATACATCACACCTCTGGTCTGTTGGTGTTTGGCTGCTGCTGACTCCTCTAATGTGCGCTGATGTGGCGTTGCATTACCGCTGCTCGTATCTCAAGTGCATCAATAGACGGCTCGATTGTGAGTGAACTAAAATTGCACGGAATACACACGCACACACCACCAGTATGGCGAAAAGCAGGAAGGAAATGCATCGCACCGAAGTCCACAGCGCGCTCCACAACACCGTAAACCGTGGAAAGCCGTTCGCTTCACCATCGAATCGAGGTTTTTCCTCGATTTTCTCGTTGCTCACCGACGTCCGATTAGCGACGACAGTATGCGTGTGGTTCCCCGTGTATTCCCTGTCCCTACCTCAATCTATCGCGAAGGGAATACGCGCCGGTTCTTTCTCCCCTTTTACCGGTTCAACCTTGCTCCTTCGTAGGAAGACGAGAAGGAAGGTTCCGTTGTAGCGAGGGTCGAATGTCGTCGAACGTCGGGTGCGTCGTCCTTCTTGTTTCTGTTCTGTCGTGTCGTAGGTTCTCTTCTCAGCCGAGGTCCGGTGGCGATGGTAACTGTCGCCGCCGTTTCGCGTGTACTTAGTCTAGTCGTCTCCGATTCGCCGACGTCGCTATTCGTTGCTATGGACCACCCTTTGGAAAAAGGGGAGCAAGGCAAAGGGGATATGGCCTAGGCATAGAGTTTGCGGTCAGCTCAAATGGCTCAATCTTACCCAAATGGTCTGCAGCAGCAGCACGACGAACCTCAGGATGTTGATGTTCACTAGGGGGAAAGGAAGATATGTTGGAAAATTCATTAGGATGGAAAATAAATCATTCATGTGTCAATTTTCCTTGGTTCGCGATCTGCTAGTTTCTTGGCGAAGAGGTCTCGCTGCTGCCATTGCTTAATTGTCATTTAGCTGGCGATCGATCGATCGCGGGAGTACTGCAAGTACCCCTTCACCCCTCACCCCTCACCCCTTCAGCTCACTAACCGATTGAATGGTTGCCCGGGTCAGAGATGTAGTCAATTGGTTTGGACCGTGAACCGGAGGTTAGAGACCGGTACTGCCAGTAGCAGGCGCAATTTGCATACTACCCCCCTCTTCGGTAGTACATAAACGTCAATCAGCTGACATGAAAGGTAGAGTAGCGATCGAACGATCACGGTGTGTGTGTGTAGGAGGCGGAACTTTGGTCTCTCCGGTCTTCGTGATCAGGAAGGAGGTTATGGAAGTGGGGGAGCTGGCTGGCTTTCCTTTTTCGGGATCTGTCTGTGACGGAGTCGTGCCGATTGCCGATTCGGTTAATTAGAGCTTAATAGCGCGAGTGCGCTGTGCGATCGATCACCGATCACCCGGGGGATCTCGGTGCGCAATGTGCAATGGCATGCAGATGCGATTGGAATCTAGCTTTCGTTTGCTACGGGAGGAAGGCTTATGCTAGGGGGGAAATGATTAGGAAAAGGCCATTTTGTGCCTGCTGTTAAAATGGCAAAGGAGCAAGTTAATGTACTTTGCGCAGGTTTTAGTTACCGAAGGGCAACTTTTGGACATGTTAATTAAGTAACATTGACTACATAAATTGTGCTTAACCGTGGGCTAATGCATCTAGAAGCTCCATAACTCACTCTCTCTAATTACTGTTACTAACCAATGCTCGACAAAGTCCAAGAGATGGCAGTCTCTAGCAGCATCACCTGTAATGGCTGGCATGCCTCGTAGCACCAGTAGTGCTACTACCTCGATCGCTCGTTCACTCCAACATTACCGTCAATTAAGGGCCCTCTCTACTACCCTTTAATGGGGCTGCCGATGTGGCAATAATTTCCATGAAAATCCAACGCGATCACCGAGCGAGAACGCAAAAATGTCACAAATTTCCCTTTGAACCGCGCCGCTATGCAAGCAGCACTGGCACCGGCACCGGCAGCATCAATTACAATATCAATTACATAAAAGCTAATCACAGTCACCGGAGTGCCGGGGCCCCTTCTACCTTCCGCGAGAAGCGAGTCCATCAATCCGCGTTGTCGCCGACTGCGGTTCTCTGCGAATGGCGAAAGCTAATCTCGCGTCGCGCGCGTGCCCCTTGGAGGAAAGGGCCCCGTCGTCGTGGCCCCTCCGAAAGGGTGGAAGGGCGCGGGGAGACGGGGTGCCTCTGAAGCTTCTGATCAAAAGCCGGTGAAGCCGCTCGGACCCGGTGGCTTCTACGTTACGTGGAATCAGATCGTAGAAGGAGATCGATCGCTCGCTGGCTCGCTGGCTTCTGGCTGGACCTCTTATTGCACGATCGCTAAACATTCCGGGGGCCAAACCGGCGCGCGCATGGCAATCTCGGACATTCCATCGAGTGATCGAGTGATCGAACGATCGGGCCAGACCGCGTGATCGAAGACGATTCCGACGATTCTGTCTGTCTGTATTGGGTGCATGCGACAATTGGTGATAATCGGTTCCTTCACCTCGGTTCTGTTCTCGGCGAACGGCGGACAGAGAGAGAGAGGCCCGTGAGGCGATGATTTGCCGCCGGTGTTCTGGCTCGGCTCCATCGTGAAGGTTAATTCAATCATCAAATTGAGGTTACGGTGAGTGAGTGAGTCTTACTCACTGTTGCTCACGCTCGCGATCACTATCACGCGCCACCTGCCGCCGTCGTTGGGGTCTTGTGGAGCCCCTCGAATGCACCCAAATCGAGCGATTATCTATACATCCCGTGGTGTGCGCGGCCGGTCAGCCAGGGTCTCAGTCGTTGTTGGCGTTTGCAGTAGCGGCGAAGGTTCCGCGGCGAGTGAGCGTAGCGTGAAATTCACGATAAGACTCAACGGACCGACTCCTACTATGTGGGGAAGGAGGTCCGTACCCTTTTCGATGCTTCGATCCTGTGGTCGCTCCGTGGGGATTCTATTCCGTAGAAGCACCACCAACGGCAGCGGCAGTAGCAGCAGTCGCAGTATAATTCAATTGTTATATTATGTTGACCGATGGTTATCGGTGGATTTAACATTTTAACACATTGCCTCGGTTCGGTTCGGTTCGCACTGGTGGTGGTGGTGCTGGTGGTAGCTGACTGCCGAGGTCGAGTCGAGGCGCCACCATCCAGAGGTGTGTCCATGTGCCTTGTTTCTGTGTGTGTGTGTTTGTGGCGATGAAACGAAACTAAGCACGCAAAAGGGGGAAGGTTTAGTTGGTTGGTGGAAAGAGCTCCTTGGGTTTTGAAATAAAATTAAGGAGCTCACGGGGGAGGTGGGAGGGAGGGGGACCGATTGCGTCGCATGATAAACCACCCCCTCCTCCCACCCGCTTGGTTTTACCTTTTTGGCGATGGGTTTGAGTTTCGTCGACGGCCATGATGAATAGAGCACCACCATCCACCCGATCCACCAGGGACGATCGGGGTTTTTTCTTTCCCTTTTTTCTGGACCTTCTGGACCTTCTGTCC
The DNA here is from genome assembly GCF_943734745.1 of Anopheles darlingi. NCBI lineage: Eukaryota > Metazoa > Arthropoda > Insecta > Diptera > Culicidae > Anopheles > Anopheles darlingi. The sequence goes on from NC_064874.1 coordinate 66,138,486, forward strand.
GTCCGCCGTCCCGTAATTCGTAATTTTTGCTTCTAATTAATTTCCTTCCGTTTTCCGTTGGTGGTGCCGATTGATGATTGTGCACTCGAGAACATAAAGATAAAATGAGCCGATAAGGAGGAAGGCCAGCGAAGACCCTCTTCGTCATCTTCGTCGTCGTAGTAGTCGTCGTGGATCGACGCATCGGAGGGAAAATCTCAAATTTGTTTAATATCTCTTGCCGGAGTCAGGGGTTTTGGTGTTTATTCATGAATAAACATCAAAAGGTTATAACAAATCTCTTTACCTATCTCTTTCTCGCTTATTCTTTCATTTTGATGTTTTGATGTGGAATGTTCCAATGTTTGGGAATCCCAAAAATGCCACCATTAATGTAGCGCACGTAATGAGTCATAAGCGAGTTGAAAAGAACGCAGGAAAAACCATTTTCCAAAGAGTTAGTGACGTTTATAACCAGAATCCCTTTTCGCTGTATCAATTTTTTTTTGACTTGTGTAACGTATTGGTTTATTCTCAACAAACTGATCTTTGGATTGCTCTGCGTTATAGCAACCCAAAGTGAACTAAGATGCAACAATAACACTATACAACAACTTGTGACCCCGCATAGATATGAATGACAAACTGCTGGCCCCCGCGGGGAGATGATAGATGCCCGGCATCATTAACTTGACCTCGGACTCTCCTCGGAATGCATTTTCGGGATACGAGCAATCGCCAATCGCCCCTGGCGACCACTAATCTTATCACACCCATTGTCACGTACTCACCGGTTTGTTGTGCGATGAGTAATGGGACAAAGATTAGCATTCCGGAGGGGTGGGGTCCGTTTATGCAGGATATGCTGCTGGCCTATGTGTATGTGTGTGGACCACTTCCTTCCCGTTTCGCTCCGTCAGACATCTCTATTGCTTCCGATTCGTCTCGGCTCGCGTTTTATCAGCAAAAGGGCAAGAGCTCGCTTCGTCGCGTTCTGTTTTTTTTTGCATAATTATTATTAATGTCCTTCGATCAGCCGATGGCCGCGTGTGATGTCTCGTTTACAGCGGCGTCTGCAGCAGCACCAGTCGTTGTCGTTGCCGTTGCCGGAGTTGCTGTAGCATCATGCTTCGGATGCGAGTTAATTAATTGGTTGATGAATTAATTAGACGAACCGAACACACTTCAGGTCCTGGAGGAGGTAATGATAGTAATGCATCGAGTACGAACCCTTCTCCTAACCACTCCGGGGCCTCTGCCATACATTAATTATTGATCAATCTTCCTGCGTTCCTGCGTTCCGGGATGAGCCGAGATGCCGAGCAGCTCGTTCGTTCGCTAATTAAACCCCCGCGATGCCCGATGCCAGGGCCAGGGTATTAAATCGTCAGGTACTTGCGAAATGGCTACCATTTATGGTGCCTCATCCTAATGGCCTCCAATTCAGGCTTCAAGTGAATCAATCAGACTAGCGGCGCTGGTCCGGTCTAATCAGGCGGCATCCTCCTCCTCTCCGTCATCGTCTTCGTGCGATCGATTGGATATTTTGGGTTAATTTATAGCATTCCTCTCGTGGCACTGGTGCAGCCCATGATGCGGTCTTAAGCATCGTAAAACCAACGAGCCAGCTAGCCCCGCGAAAGGTGTCACTAATCAGCGTCTGGCGGGGCTGTTGTTTTGATCCCTTCTAACCAGTCCAACCAATCCTCAACCAATCAACGACCAAGACGACGACGACGATGGGTGAAGGTGTGAAGGGCTTTTATGACACCTTTTCGAATGGTTATGGTCCTCGAGGCTCGCACCGGATTGCGTTTCGATAACACAGAGAGAAAGAGAAAGAGAGAAAGAGATGGACAAAAAAGAAAAGAAAAGACAAGCGACGGCCACGACGACAACGACGGCGACACAAATCTGCAGCGAAAAACGGAGGAAACAAAAAAAAAGCGTCCAAAAACAAAACACACACAACAGAAGGAAAAAAAAGCGTCCAGCGAAAAGCGAGTCGGTCGGTTTCGAAGTTGAGGAGCTCGTGTATATTGCTGGATGGCGACCACCCACCGAGTGACCACCCAAGAAGGACAGGGATTGCGTCGCCTCCGGGGCCCCGATCCGTCGATCCGGAGCGGAGCATAATTCGGGCATCCGTTTTTTTTTGTTCGGTCCCATGGCCCCTCACGAGAGAATGGGCTCTCTCTCTCTCTATGGCTCTCTCGCTCTCTCTCTGTCTTTCTCCGTTGGCTCTCTAATCGCTTCGTTTATCATAATCCAACGATCACAAATGACGACCAACTCGACTCTCGATTTGGCCCCCGAGTGGTGGAGGCAAAAGAGGAACCCGGGATCAACCGGGGGAAACGGGAAACGTCTCCATTGATATCGAGAGAGCTCCGGAGACATTAAAGGCAAAAATAGCAACAAAAAAAAAATCAAAAATCATTCGATCACCATAAGGTGGTCGAGCATCGAGTCGAGTCGAGTGGCTCTGGGAGAGTTCGAGCTTTCCGGAATTAATTCTCGCTCCCCTTCTTCTTGCTTCCCTTCTTCCTTTATCCGGCTCGGCTCGGTTGGTCTGCTCCACTTTGCTTTGCGTGTGTCATTCGGTTTCGGGGAGAGGTTTTGGTGACATGGATTGATATGTTTCTAGGACAGACCTTGGAGTGTTGAAAGAGTGAGGACCTTCGAAGTGCGAATGTATTCTTTCAATGGAAGTCGTCTATTCCCTTATGAAGTAACGTACTTCTAGCTAGTGGTCATACTTCTTCCGAGGAATGTGAACTTTTCGATCAATGACCCGCTCCAGAGACCACCTACCAATGCTCGGTATTGAATTATGTCATAAAGATACACATAATTCGGGGCAAAAGCGTCGTCGTTAAACTGATCTACAGCCAGCGATCGATGGTCGAGAGGAGACGAGAAGTTGGCCCTCCATCTACACCCGAAACACCGAACCCGTGGCCCTCCTAGTGAGGTCCTCTAGGAGACCGAGAGGCTTATCAATGGAGGCTGTTCTGCTGAGTGCGCTTCGACCGCCGTCCAAGTGCCCACGCCGCGCAGACGCCGAGTCCGCTCGGTCAGCTCGGTCTGTACCGTTTCCTTTACATCCCGGTTCCCGGTTCTCCAGTTCGGTTCTTAATTTGTCACTTGGCATTTGATGCGCGAGCGAGTGGTGTACCCACCGCCGCCTGTTTGGTACGTGACAGTTTGGGGTCTTAAGTGAGACATTAAAGTGTGGTGTTGTTGCTGTGTTGTTTACGGGACTTTTCGGTTCTCCCGACACTCGACCCGGCCTTTGAGACCACAGTAAGAGGAGCGAAGGGAAGGAGGCGCACGAGAAAGAGAGGGAAGGAAAAGGTTCTGAGGATTTAGTTTCAATTGAATGAAACTGAAAGTAGAACCCGTCTTGAAGGCGTTTGACGCTGTGACAAGAACCGGATTGGAGATGGGAACAAGAAATAAAGGAATTGATTGTGCAAGTGTAGAGGATCAAAAAGTTTGACGTACAGTATGCCTAAACAATTTTTCCAACTTTTTAAGACATTGAAAAATTGGCCTATTTTTTATAGAGAACTCATATCGTTCGTCTCAATTTTAATCCTACTCAATTTTGCTTTATACTTTTTTTAAAAAAGACTCACTCCATAAAATGTTACGCTGGAAGCGCTCGAGTAACGCAAGAATAACTCGCAAAAAAATAGTTATCATCCTATATGTTTTGGCTCGTTTAATATTATAGATTACCTCTATTATTTGCCATAACAAATTCCCAACATCTTTGCAATAAAAGCAGCATCTTTGCAACAAAAGCATCGTTTTCGGGAGCAAATATTCTTTTATCAGTTTTAATTCCTTACAATAATATGCTGCTTTTGGGATTAAATTTACTTTTGAAGTATAATAAAACTGAAGTAGAATAAAACTGAAGCTATTACGTTGTTTGAACATTAGGACATTGATTCTTGAAGGAAAATCAGGAAAATCAAACTCCCAATTTTTTGCATGGATGGATTACAGGTTTTTGTGCATCAAAAGATAAGTTAAGATAAAATTTGAATCATAAACAAGACTAACTGGGTTTAGTGAAATTAATTTGAATTCATTTAATAAAAAAAAATAAATTTTTTAGAGCTATGGCAACAGAAAAAGTGGAAAAATATGACATTAAATGTGAAATCAGTTAGACAAAGTCGTGAAAAATGTCTTCAAAAAGAGCTGTCAGGCAAATTAACAGAAAGTAAAGCAAATTAATAAAAAGCAATGTCCTTCACTCGCTTTCGACCCCCTGTTCACTCAACTAATTTCCCTCTTCGCCGGAATCTCCCAGCGCAATTCTGCGAAACGGGATATTCAAAACCCCCGAAAAAAAAGAAGCTCCACAAAACACTCTCCCCGTGTACGTCGGAAGTGTGACGTCCCGGAGCCCCGGAGGAGAAGGAGTTGGACCGAGAGGTCGCTGTAACGACCGCGCCGGTAAACGTACATTCCCGCCGGAGTTGCAAATCGAAGAGGAAACGGTCCGACAACCGGGACCGTCGTCGTAACACCATAAGTGAGTCAGTCAGTAAGAGCGAACGCAACGAGAGAATGGCCAGGACAGGACCACCCAAGTTGCAACGGTTCTGCTGTTGCTGCAACTGCATTCGATGCATGTCCGAGAGAGAGAGGTTAAGCTGTAGAGTGCCGCCGGAGGGAGCGTGACGGCGCGACATTAAGCGAGATCCGCACTGCTGGGGAACAGCCGCCGGTTGGTGCGTCGTCGTCGTCGTCGTTGTTCCGGTGTTTTGACGTTTTTGCACCCAGCAGGAAGGGGGGGTTCCACGGACCCATAAGCGTTCTCGTCCTTGCTCTCCTGGTTCCATCATTTGCAGCCCCTTCTTCTACCCCTGAACCCAGGAAGTTCCCTTTTGGGGCGTCCTTTTGTTTTACGCTTCGCTTTCGTTCGCGTTCGTCGCGTTCGTCGTCGAAGTGTTATAAGTCCTTCTTCCAATTGTGTTGGTTATCTTTATCGGGGTTCTGTTGCTGCCGTTCGCTGCTTGCTTCCTCTGCCCCGGTTCGTTCGTTCGCGGTTCCGTTGGGTGGATGAGACGAAGAGGAAGTGACCGCAACGGTGTTTATGAGTTAATTATGGCGAGCGGGTTTTTTTTCGCAACATGTGGCGAGAGGAGTTTATGGAAAGATGATAGCTTCCATTTCAGGCCTGGGCTCGGGGTTTTTCGAGTCCAGTTAGATAAGATGTTTATGATCATTCCATTCGTTCGCAATTGGATTAAATTTGAAATCATTTACGTCTCTTAATGGCGATCGTTTGTGGTGGGTCTTTTGAATCGCTCTTTGAAAATGTATCAGCTTAATCTTGCTTTAATTGATTAAATTTGAGTTAATGTTTATGCGGTTTACTCAAACGGTTAATTAATTTTAAACCATAAAGATGAAACAAAGGTTGTAAATCAAAGCGAACATGCGAAACTCATCGGCATCTTGTAGTAAGTACCAGAAGAATCGAATGCAAAACAATACAATCGGCAAATGTCACTCGATGACATTTACTGCACACAGTGGTGGATGTCGCAGCGTTTGTTTTTGTCGATCGCGAGTACAGCATTGCTGCGTGACCGTTAAGTGTGTGTTTTTATGGTCCCGATTTGCAGATCATTTCGATTGACCTTCTTTCAATTCGAAGTGAAGTTAAACGAAGTTCTGCACTGCTCTGCTCGCTATTTTCAGTAGCGGGCGTCTGTACATTAGATCTCATCGCGATGAGGCTACAGACCACTTACGCTGTCAATTGCAAATCCAATGAAGGTGATAGTAAAGCGCAAAACAATACCACAGCGTCTGCGTGATCGTCGAATCGTCTGCCAAGCCCTAGGTCTAGGTTTACCGCTAGTCGTCACGCGGCCATTGCATCACTCATCGTCTTGTTATGCTAGCTGGTGCCCATAAGAGCTAGCAGGCGGTTTTCCCTTTAATGTTTGTAAAGCGGTTTCACCAAGGTGCCAATGGTTGCGCGGTGGTGGACGTGACGTAATTGAGGGTGTAATTCACACGAAACCGAACCGAAGAAGGATCTCAACCTTCGGTCGGTGCACGCGCGTGCCCAGCACTGCCGTCGGTCTTGAAGTGGCCTCCGGGAGGATGATGAGAAGAGGATGCCGCAGTGGCCGCCAGTAGCGCAGTGATGGCCATGACTGCGAGGAGCGCGCGATGATACGGACCGATGATTAATGATCTCTTCTTCACTCTAATCCATCCATCCAACGATGGGCACGATCGATCGGGGATCGGGGAGCACGGGAAAGGAGAATGCATCGTGATCACTATTCCTAGAGTCCACTAGCCAAGGGTTGAGCGGACTTCAGCTGCCGCCAGAAGTGCAAAAACAGCACCAGCCAGCCAGCCAGCCAGCCAGTCCCACATCCGGTCAGCGTGCATGCGTGCCGGCATGCCAGGTGGGGTGTGGTGGTGCTGTGGTTGCTCCCTCCCCGCCGTAAATGACTAACCGAATGATGCTCACGCGCGATGATGATGATGATCGTCATTGCGCTCATGGTGGAATAATTTAATAATTGCTGATTGTCTGTAATTATACCGAGGGTCCGCCCCTGGGCTACGCGCCGTACACACACACACCCCGACACCCGGACCTCCCGTTACCTTTGAATTGCTCAATTGGTCGGCCCCGAGGTGCCGCGAGGTTTGCCATTTTCTCATGCCGTTCTACTGGATGCTGCTGCTGTAACTGTTGCTTCGTAGATCCGGTTAGACTTGATCGGTTTGCTGCAGTGCTTGGAGCCGCGAAGCTCGCCTCGTTAATCGCGTGTTCCGTTCCGACCAATGACACACAATGGCCACACCAGTGCCGGCATCTGGTCTCAGGCCTTAGGCCCAGGCCGGCCATCTTCGCCGGCGCCGCCGGGTGTGCTGATCGTGATTAACAATTCTAATACAGGTGAGATCACCTGCGGTGCCGCGGTGACAGCTTCGTGAGCGCTGCGCGAATGTTTTAATTGAGACCGAGTCCGGCTCAGTCCGTAGACGACGACGACGACGACGACGACGGAAGGGTGAACGAGAGGGGCTAAAAGGTTTGAATCGTAAGCGATCGTCGGGCGTCGTCGATGATTAATCTATTAGCGACGCTCGACGCTAGGATGTGTGTATGGAACTCTCCGGTGGCATCCGGCGTGATCGATCGTGAGGCGCTGGTGTCCGAAGGGGGCTGTCGCGCGCGTCCGGTGACATTACCACTTCGCCATCCGCGATCTCGCCACCGTTGGTCGTTCATTCTGTTTTTTTTTGTCATAAATTATGGTCCCCCGGGTAGAGGACGGACTTGAGCGATCAATTAAAACCGTTTGGTGCAGGTCGCAAATCTAGCTGCTTTGATTGGTTTCGTTGGTGGTTGGTGGGTTGTAGCTGTAATGGGTGTCATTCATCATACACTTTCAAATGAACGTTTGATTTAGTAATCATAAGATATGTGACATTGTTGAGACTTGAGAGAGAGAGAGGAAGTGTTAATAGAATTGTGTTAATGAGATTTTAATGCAGTATTTGCTGTTTCATTTCAAGCGAATTAGAGAGGGTCAATAGATACACCAGTTGTAGAATGTGACAGAGCAGTTGAATGTTGAGCCAAGTATCAGCTAATTAATCACTTTTTACATAGAAAAGGCATTTATATTTCTTTGCTTTTAGTGGTTTTTATTACAATTTCATGAAAATATTTAAATTAACAGCTTATCTTACACATATCTTGAAACCCCTTAAAGCCTTTTCTACATAATTTAAACAACTTTAAAGTGGATAAAGTTCCTTCAATCCAAACTACTTCAAAGTTCCAACCAGCGCTTATTTTTATTGCCATTTCATCAAACAACAGTTTACACGTGTCTTTAAAACTTTGAAACACTTTTCTACATAATTTAAACAACTTTAAAGTGAATAAAGTTGCCTCCAATCTAACCAGCAATTATTTTCATGACTATTTCATAAAAAAATTAAATAAACAACAGTTTACACATGTCTTTAAACCTTTTTAACACTTTTCTAATCGTTGTAAAGAACTTTAATGTTCTTCTTCCAATCCAATTCCTTTTGGGATGTCAAGAACACGTAAAACTATAAAAAGTTTTCAAATTAATTCATCTTTCAACTCCTCTGTCATAGCTTAAACTTGACAAACAATTAGCCCAAAATTTAGCCCCCCAACAAGTAGGGTACTTGGGTAAAAACACGTCAGCGAACATGATAAATGAAAGCATGCAACAAGAGGTCAACGCAAGCGCACGCACACACCGAAACACCATTTCCGTAGAGTCACAACGATCCCCCTCTGAGTTCGCCAGTTTGCTCCATAAAATACCGCTCCGCGTTGATGAACCGTCTCTCCTCCTTATTTGCGCTCTCAATCGACGCAGCAGCAAAACTGCAGCGCCCGGTGCATCGCGGCAGTGCATCGGTGTTGCATTTCGTCGTGGCCCCGGGACGGGCAGAAAAGACGCGGGGTGCAGTGCAGTGGAAGGAAAAGGAAGGAAGGAAAGGAAGGAAGGTCGCGCACCGTTCCGGCTTCGTGGGTGGTCGCCATTCCTCGCCGGCGAACGTGCCATCTCCCCGGATAGCGGGCTGCAGCGAACGCAGCGAGCGGCATGGAGAGAAATGGCGTGCGGTTGCTGGAACAAGCAAATCGAGTCCCGCGACCATCGAGTGAGACGTTGCGCTAACGATGTGCACATACTCTGCACAACAACCCCCCCGGGGGGGAGGGAAAAAGGGGTGCAAGGAGGGGTGGTACCGTCGGTCAGGAGGGGGAAACGCACACCGAGAAGGAGCGCGCGCGCTCATTTCAGTCATATTTGGACATGAATTGTCATAATACTGTGCGATGGTGGTGGTGGTGGTGGTGGTGGGGCTGGTGCATCATAAGTATGACTTCTCCAACATCGGCTTATGCTCCTCATCCCCTTCCTCTCTTCTGTTTTCCTCTCCCTCTTTTTCGTCCAGATTCATTTGTCACTCTCGCTTGCAATCTCGCTGTAGTACTGGCTGCGGTCTTTGCGGCGAATGTTGGCTGCGTTCTGTTGTTGTTGCTGCTGCCGAGTCCGCCGAGACTCCGACAGCTCAGTTTTTGGCCAGAAAATTAGGGATTAATTTATGGCCGTGCGCTTTTAATGCGCTTTGGGGGCCGTATCATGTTTGTAAGTGAATCACCTTCACCACTACCACTAACGACCGAAAGCACAAACACAGTGGCTGGCCTTGGTTGACGCAGCTGTTCGGTGTGGCGGTCAGAGAGTTCTTCTGTCTTCTGAGCTGCTGTCTGATCTGGTGGCCACGAAGATCGCAACGCTTAGAGGTGACATTGGCCACGATACCGTCTCGACAACCGGTGGCAACCGAAGCAGCAATTGCAGCAGCAGACGACGACGACGACGACGTCAAACGAAGGAGATTAATTGCCGCAATCCAACTGTCCGTCCGTCCGTCGGTTCGACTCTGTTGTGTTGTTCTTAATGGATGTCCAACCTTTTTTTGTTATGGTCTTTACGATGAGTTGTTTAAACACAATGTTTAATTCAGTTATTTTGTTATTCGGTTTCGTGCGGACATTCGACAGTTCGATCGCTTCTTGCGTGACAACAAATGGCCGCGCCTGGTTCTAAAGTGGACAATAATGATCGATGCGAGGCACGATCGCGGGACGATCATAATCCACTCCGAGAGGGCGCTAGGTGGATTATGCATCATCCTTCCCGTCTTCTCCTCTCCTCCCGGTGGTGCGGTCAATGCTTATGAGGGACCACTACTACTGCCGGTCGCAAACAACAATAGCCACCCGGGCAACGCACTCGTCGGCTTCCAGCACTCTCTCTCTCTCTTTCTTGCTCTCTCTCCCTCACTCTCTTCGTCTCTTTTTGGCTCCTTCGATGGCGGTCGATGGCGGCGTAACATAAAAAATAATCTTCTTTAGATTGAAATGTCAAAATATTGTTTTTTATGACTCACCGCCGTCACCGTCACTAGCGCCCTGGCCTCTGGTCTGTGGTCGATGGTGAAGGACGCATTGGCCGACCGACTGTCCGGGGGTGCTGCTGTTGCTGCTGCTGCACTCCACACGCCTTCGTACGTGGCCAACATTTCCGACGGTTCCTGGTTCTCCTTTTTTGTGTGTGTGTGTGTGTGTCTGTTTTTAGGACACACAGAACAGGGAAAGGGTGGTGATGGTAGAGGAAACAGGCAGTTCGGTAGTTTCCGATTTGGTGTGAAATACAATCGGGTGAATCCGGGGGAGGGAGCAACATAGACATAAACCATTTAGGGAAATGATTTATCCGATTTTGGACCCGGGGCGGGGAGAGAGACAGGGGCACGTCCCCCCGGTGATCGTGTGAAGGTTGGTGGTGAAGGACACATTCTCCCTTATCCATGCCAAAAAGTGCCTCGAACCTGGAGACAGAGAGCGAAAGAGAGAGAGGCAGAGAGAGCGCCGTAGGAAGGAGTCTCGGCGGGACCACGAGCGATAAGACCACCCTGGCTGGCTGGTTGGCTGGCTGGCTGGCAGTGGCCAGTGCCAAGGCATGCAATGTGTTGGGCATAAAACGAATGAGAACGGACATAAGAACGAGATAAAAACCCGCACACACACACACACACAAACACACATCTGGGGGCAGCCCGGCTGGCGCAGGACACCCAGCAAGTTCGCGCTGGGTGATCCGAATATGGACCTCGAAGGTCTTTTTTCGTTTCTTTTCTCCTGTGTTTTTTTTCTTTCGCTTCTTTCTCTTCGTTTTTCCTTCGTTCCGTTTCGTGATCGCGATCGCGAGGCTGTCCGGTGGCTTCAGCGAGCTGGTGACACACACACTGGGACGGGGTGGAAGAGGAGAGGCAGGGAGTAGAACGAAATGTTTGTCACACGACAATGTATACGCGATGGGCGATCGCCGGCCGACCAGCCAGCCGGTCAGCGGTTAGATGATTAAGATGTTACGAGCGGTTTTAGATGATCTTCCGGGATAGATAAATAAAAAGTGTTGGTAAAGTGGTGAGAAGGAGAGAGAGAGGGGGGGGGGGATGTGGTGGTCCGGATCTCTCCGGTTAAACCCTCAAGGGGATTAGAGAGGATGTCGCTTGAGACGAGAGGGAGAGAGAGAGAGAGAGGATCGCGATCACCGGACGGGCGGACGGACGAACGGACGTTGACGTAACCGCGGCGTGGAGAGTCAAACTCGATCGAAGAAAGGAAGCTGTTGATGCGATCGATCGATCATTTCAAAGCGAATAAATGAGGGTTTTTGGGAATCTTTTATTACTTCTCTAATTGATGTAATGTTACGATGCCTTTTGATGACATTTGACAGTTGACTTGTGACGTTTCAAGTGCTTTATTGTCTTCATTATAACGAGTTTATAAACAAATCTTTCCAAGAGTTTACTCACTAAAGTCGGATCGTTCGAAATTACTAATACTAAGCATAACATGGCCCATTGGAGCTCGCTTGCTGCTGTCTGCTGTCATCTACATCCCCATCCCCATTACTCATTACCAACAACGACAACGACAACGACATCGACGACGACGTGCTTCCTCTATTATTATTGTTATTGCTACTAGTGCTGCTGCTGCTGCTGCTGGTACTATTCCAGAAGTCAGCTCGTGGTTGCCACAGAATTGACTACGAACTGTCACAATAGCACAACAGCACCTCCTCACCTCCCGTCCAGCTGTTCTATCTGGGGACCACCGGCGTGGGGGAGCTGTCACGCATAAAAATTGCTTAATAATCTACGAACCACCCTCACCGCGTGGTGGCCACCATTGTTTGCGTGCGTCTCGCGCCCCACCAGACACCCTCGTGTTCCCTCCTCGTTTGTTCCAACTCCCCAAAGGGGGAGCCGATTAGCCAATCATCATCGGTTCGACAGGACGTTCGACGGCACACAGAGGAGGATACTACGGCTGTGCTCCGGAGTCCGGACCGAATGTCTTTGTTTCCCCGGCGGTGGTGGCAGCTACCGACAACCTTCGCTGACAAACAACAAACTTACGCCCGCGCGCCGCTGTGTGTATGTCCTTCGGTCCCAACAAGAACAGCTGACAGCTCCTGTCCCTGCTCCTGCGTCCTGCCTTCGATCCTCCTTTTAGGACTGGGCCTCCAGAATAAGCCAGAATTATTTATCGACCTCAATCGGTTCCACAGTCTCGAGGAGAAGGCTCCTCAAGGTATTAGGGTATATACTATGTACCCGCGTATACTGGTTATGGAAGAAGTTCACTTTTCGTTCAGGTTTTGTGGGTCTTTAAGACAAGGTCGTTCATAATAGCTGGTTGTGTTTGTTGAAATACTCGCGCCACAACGTTGTACTTTATCGGATATCCATCCAACACTACGTTCTGCGAATTTGTCACGCAGTACACCCAACAGGCACCAGCTTTAGATTGGATGGACCAGCTCTGCTACCACTCTCTGGAGGCCCCTAATTGTGGTCAGAGTCATGTGGTGTGTGTGTCTGTGTATTGCAAATTGAATTTTACGCCACCAAAACGAAACTCAATTCCACCGTTCTGCAGACTGTGCCGGTCTAGCTCAACGAACTGACGTTGTTAATAATCGATAAATCAGGAACACATTGGACGGTCGAGCGACTGACTGTGACTCCGACACGAACTGCAGGACCACGGCCAGTCGATTCGATTACAAGATTTATGCGTTTTTAACAAGACTCAAGGGTGTTGAGAGATGCGGTCGCCGACGCCGCTGCTGGCGATGCTGGCGTGCAGCTGCCGTTTGACGCGCCGCGACTCTTCGTGACTAATCGCGTGGCCTGTGCTCGGTTCAGTGGCCGGAATCTCGGAATACCTCGAATTTACAATGTTTGCCGTCGATTGCTCTCGCTCTGTTGCTATACTGTGGCTAATGATGACGTTCGCTTCTTATCGTTGCAGGTACGGACACGGACGACGATGGTGCAGAACACTCGCGTCAAATGGAAACACATTAATGGTTGTCAAAATATTTAGAATATATTCCAATATTCCCCTTCGTCAATGGCCAATGAAGGGATGGTAGCAACCCCTACCAGCAGCAGCAGATACCCAAGGGAGAAGCCACAAATTGACACTTTCCCCGGGATCGATATTCGAGCTGAAGGGTCAAGGGAACGGATGGTCTTCCTTCTGCTGCTGCTGCTGCTGCTGCTACCTCTTCTCGTCGATATCACGATGCGATTTGCACTTATTACTTCCCATCTGCAATTGCACCCTTGCTACCAAAGAGAAGAGTGCAGGGAAGTGCATGCAGATGTGCGCGCGAGGGTTGAACGATCGTGCTGCTGATCTGCCTGCTGATGATGATGATACGGGAGGGGGAGATGGTATAAACTGCATTCATTTGCACAGCGGCAATATTCATCAACAGGGTATCATTCACATCGAACTGCTGTTGTTGTTGCCGATGCTGTGTGTGATTGTGCCGGGAATGAAGAAATGTTGATGAAGAGGAGAAGGAGGAAGAGAAGAAGGGCATGAATGGTGACAGCCCGGACCGAGCGGGGGAACGGATCCGGGTTTTTATTATGTGGGATTTTAATATTCGGTCATTAGGGCGACTAATGAGTGGTAATGATAATGATGAGGTTAATTATGATCAGCATTGCCAAACGTCGGGATGATGATGCTGCTGCTGCGGCTGCGGCTGCTGCACCCGCGTGTGATGATGAATCTGTGCCAGACGACTGACGGACTTGTATTTTTGGATTCGGATTCGAAGACAGACGGATGCAACCGGGAACGGGATGCAGATTGTCTGAGAGGCAGTTGGATGAACCGGGTCTCAGTCTCCGGTACAACCACAACTCTATACCGTTTCAAATTGTAAGCCAAACGATCGGTGCTTGGGTGTGTTTGTTGAGGTGCATTATGCGTTGAACAAATGGACCATTAGCCGTTCCTTCGTTGTATTTGGTGTTCTGACTTCTTGTTCAGATTATAATATATTGGAGAAAAATGTATCCATACAAGTTTCTAGAGATGGGGTTGTCACTTTTTCTAACGATTTTTTATTCGAGTTTGAAGCTGATTCACTTTTTCTTAGCTACTTATAATAACGACGACGGAAAATCGGGGCAACAATTTACATTTTAGATGATAACATTTGTAGAGCAGCTGCTTTATTGAAGCACTATGTCCATTAGTTGCTTATTTTAAAAGATTATAAACATCCAAAGCAGATTTTCAAACAATCGCACATTCAATTTTCAGAACAGACGAACTGTCACTGTTCTCTATTATTAAAATCTCACAGTTTGGACGTTGGACGTGAGAAAATACTAGTAAATACAAAATGGTGCGAAATATTGGCTTAGATTCTTATAACCTAGACAAGGAATGTTTTGCTTATTGCTCACAGCATAACTCAAGTCCACAGTTTTGAAACGGTTACATCGATGGCAACCGAGATGTGCTCCAAGTGCTTACTGCTCTCGCTGATCGATTTAAAAGTCGCTGCCTCTGTCTGGACCACCTGCACCACCACCCCTTTTGACCATCGACAGAAGACAGAGCGACATCGCGACGAATAGTGTCACGCGCGTTGGTTGGGAAAGTGTGGCAAATGGCCGTCTGGCCGGCTAGATGTTGCCGGATGTAATAAGCTACCATACGCGCAGTCACACACACACACACACACACATCGCGTGCACTCGCGTGAAGTTATGTTGCGGAGTGACATTCGACGAACGCAGTAGTGACCAATGCTGGAACGGGAGCATGACAAAATGGAGTAGTGGCGACGGAGAGAGGAACAACCCGCGGTGTGCGGTACGGTGTGCAACGGTGTGCACAAGCACATGCGCGCATGTGCGCACCGTTGCCATATGGTGTCCCGCTCCCGGTGTGGCTGCCCACGGGGCGGTTGCCATAGCAGCAATCGCCAGCAGCAGCAGCAGCACATTCGCGGATTCGTCTCCACCGAGTAGCCGAGCGGCGCTTGACCATTTTTGGGATGTTGTGTTTGGTTAAGGCGGGATTCTGCGCGATGATCGCGCACGTTTCGTTCGTGGGCAAATTGAGGGCCGTTGGCACGGTGCCGGCGGTGCCGGTGGTGGTGGTGGTTAAGGTAATTCCCGCTCACAACAATTACGTGCTCGACGTGCTCTCGCGTTGTGTGTGGACACCATTAACCTTTAGAACGCGAGCAAAGCGCGCGGCATGCTCGCTCATGGCGATGCGTTTATGGTGCAGCCTCAAGGCTGATAGTTGGAATTGCGGAGAGGGGGGAGTAGCTGCCTTGGGTAATTAACTTGTAATGATCCGATAGAATCCGATACGCGCGGTGGTCCCGCGGGCTTGATTATGATTATGATCAAAGGATGCAGCAAAAGTGTTGCTAATGAGAGCTGAATGCCACAATGACGACGTCCTCGACCTTCGACAACATTGTTTTCAGCCACCGAAAAAGGGGATTGTTGATGCCTTTTTGGGGCTGTCAATTATGAAGCGAGTGCTCCCGAATGCGCCGATATATGGCGTGGAATAAATTAAGGCCACGACGATGACGACGGCCCCGTTTGTCCTTTGACCATCGCCCGATTTGCACACTCTCCAAATTGGCCACTTGCGCGGTCGCGGTCTCGATTCTGGTCTGGTAGTCATTCAGTGGCGTTCATGATTTAGTGTTCGTCCCGAGAAGGGGGTAGGCGCCCATTTAAAAATCCCCAATTTATGTTTGCCGTCAATATTCAAATGGATATTTCTCTCTTGTTACCGCGAGCCAGAGCGAGCGAGCGAGCGACGAGACCGGTTCGTTGCTTCGCTGTGTCCGTGTGTCTGTGTGTGTGTATCTCCCACTCCTGTGCCACCGGATGACGCGTCGCGGACGATCTGGTTAAGGGAAAGAACAAAGGAGCAGAGGCTGGATATGCAATCCATCCCCCCTAAAGCGGCAGTTCCAGCTGTCCAGCTGTGTAGGTCCGGAACCGAACGGAAGCCAGCAACATGTGCGCAGCAGCACCAGCACCGGCAACGTCGAGCGTAGGACTTGCGCTTTTTATCGTCGTCGAAGTAGAAACGTCGAGATCATTCGTCTTGCGAGTAATATTTTTCGGGATTTAATAATTGCCCCGCAAAAAATCTGCTCCCATCGTTCGTTCGGTCGATCGTTCGTCGGGTTTGATGGGACGCAAATGGACAGGGAATCCGTGATCCTCCCCTCAGCCACCACTTGTGTCCTGCACCTTCGCGATGCGAACCAGATCAAACCGCCGGCCGTTCGGTTCGTTTCAATTTATTAGCGTTATAAATATATCCTCCAACTCCCGGACTCCCGAACGAAGCAGCGGTGGCCAAACGTCGCAAGCGCGCAAGGGTCGCGATTCGCACGGAAGCACCGGTCACCGGGGGACCCAAGATCTGGCCAACCGCGGCACCGAACGCGGTGCATTCAAATTAGCGGAAATTGAAGATAAATTTGAATAATCCTCGAAAATATAAACTCATTTCTCATCTTCCAATTAAAATCCGCTCGATCCGGAGACCGGAACCCGTTTCGGGGATTTTTTCGGGAGGAGGTTGGGGGGATGTCTTTATTCTTTTTCTCCTTCCTTGCCAGCGGATTTTTCATTTCATTCCCGCCCGTTTTTCGGTTTCGACGACGACGACGACGACGGACCACCAAAGACGGGCCAGCGCGTGCGGTGGTGGCGCGGTGACGGTGCTGGGCTGGACCAGGAAGGGGTACTCCAGGTCCGTGGCTTTATTTTATGGCCGATTAATCCCTCCTCACCGCGTCTGCGATTGGCTTGAATCAAGTTAAACTCCCGGCAGCACACAGAGCGAGAGGAACATGTTTTGCTGCCAGTGCTGCGGTCGTTGCGATCGGGATAAATCATATCGCGGCCCCCGGCGCCCGAGTGCCGGAAGCTGGGACCACTTTTTATGCTGCAAAAATTAGATCACACTCGATCGAGTCGTCGTTTGCCCTGTTTAAGCCGTTTTAATTGCGCCGGCTAATAGGTGGGTTTGCGGCGGCGTGGCCGTGCTTAGTGGCGTGTTAATAGATAACAGTAACCGCGTCTCGGCACCACCGGTCTGAGACATGCATCGACAGGGTCGCTCGCGTCGTCCAACTATTGGCGCGCGCGTGTGAGAAAGTGGAATGTCATTACGAGAGCGATAATTGTCACGTTTTATCAGCTAGTATCCAGGTGGAGGTGGTATCAAAGGAGGTTGGCACGGGTGTGATAGCAGCCGTATTATGACGTTTTATGTGCCGCGTAGGTATTAGCAGGAAGCATCGTGCGTGTAGGAATCGAGGTTAGAATTGAGGAAATCATTATCCAAGCAAACTCAACAGGAAAATAACAAAATAATGCACTGAAAAGGAAATTTCCCAGCAGCAAATGAAGCTCTTCTAAGGCGCTTATTCCTCGCCGGTCCGGTGGTGAGCAGGTGAACGATACGATCGGGTACTTTATATTAATTAGCTCCGACCCGTCCATTCGGGCGCTCATTTATCTCTCGCGCGAGAACACGGATTGATGCGATGTGAAAATCAATTGCCTCCATTGCCGGCTCCAGGGAAGGACATTAGCATAACGTTACTTGTTAGCCAGACCGGTGGCTGGTTGTCGTCTGGTTGGCCAAGGGATTCGTGTTGTTGTGGCATCCGTACATCCGTATGGATTGGATTGATGGAGTGTAATCTAGCGGCTCGCTGGCAGCAAAACCAGTCAACTCCTGTCGAGTTCGGTGGACACTGCCACTTGATAAATGGCCAACAAGTAGCTGTGTGTGTCTGTGTGTGTGTGTGTGCGTATTGCCATAAATCAGTCAATGGCAGTTCACCTTCCTTTCGCGCGAATGTAGTCCAGTAGCAGCAGCGGCAGCAGTAACACCAGCAACAACCACCTGACCACTCCGATGGCTTCACTTGACGAATTCCGTCGCCTGCGAACTGGATTTTCCCCTCTCTCTGCTCCATCCCCCTGCAGCAGGATTGCAGCCCCTGTCGCCAGCTCGAGACAGCTTTCTCAGATTAAACTGCTATCTTTCACGCCATGCCATGCACCGCAGTTGGTCTGGCGTCTGGTATCGTATCGATTACACGGTCATGGTGTAGCGAAAAACACACACACACATGCACTGTGTGTGTGATTAGCAGGATAGTAATAATCATAATTATCATTAATTGCACCTGCTACCTGCTATCAACCCCCTCACCAGTCTAAAGGACGACGATCAGCAATGATGTTGCAATTATGATGCTCGAATCGGGATTGAATCCATTTTTTGTTCCTTTTTTCCACATTAATACATAATCGGGGGGTCTGGCGGTGTGCGCATAAAATTGCAGACCACAAACGGTGATAGCAAACCATCGCTAATGAAGTAAAAACACTCATTTTTTATCATCCTCGACAAGTATGAGGAGGAGAAGCAGTCCAAAGCTCTCGATCGATCATCTGATCGATGCGCTTTGATCGCTTTGATCCGACGACGATAACGTGAGAACCTACTTGTACAGTTGATGGGAAATTCGAACATCGAGACGCATCGGAAATCCTTAAAAATTAAGCTAGAGAAAAATTCTGAAAACAAACAAACACACAATCGACTGCAGCTTGGGTGGCCGCGAACGCCAACAAATTGGTGGCCATCAACTGCGTCTAGAAGGCCTCTCCTCCTCTGACCGAGCAGCTTGATGAGAGCTGATCAAACCTCGGAGTTCCCTCCCTGACACACACAGAGCCACACATTTGTTTATGGTTCCGCTTCGTCTTCCGTCATTTGCTTCTCTTCATTCGTAGCGACGCGTTCGTGGATGCGATCTCTGGTCAGTCGGCCGCAGCCTCCGAACGAGTCGCACTGGGCGATGAGTCACTGGCGAGCAGCGATCGCTCAGACGATCGCTCTGGCTCTCTTCCGTGAAACATTAGACGCTAAACACAATGATTGCCAACAAAGTGAATTCATAATCATTAACGAAGCAGCAAAACGTGTAATTTTGGTTGCAACGTGAAGGAGATTCCGCAACGATTCCTACTACTACTGCTGCTGCTGCTGCTGCTCCAAATTATAACGCCGCTAAACTCATCTCATTTGCTCTCGTGGTCCCCTTTCTTCCCCTTCGAAAAGGGGGCTCGTTTGTCCGCCACTTGATAAAGCAATCGATCAGCAACCCAAAGGGGGGAGAAGGCAGCAAAGGCAGAGGGAGTTCATTTGCACTCCCCGGGGCCGGGGTCTGGGGGTATCCCAAAATCCCGGAGCGCCGCTGCGGAAGTTCGATGATCGCGAATCATTAAATAACCCCCAAAAAGGAACCCCCCCATTCTGCAACATATGATGCTGCACGGATCCATGCTGCGTAGAGAGAGACCCTCCAGAAAGAGCTCAACGAAAGGAACCAACAAAGAGAGAGAAGGAAGGAGAGATAGAGAGCAACAGCCTTGGAGCGTTTTGCGAAATGGCATGGTTGTATGCAAAGAGGGACAAGAGGGAACGAGGCAAAAGCATAAACAACCAACGAACGAAACGAAGGGAAGGGGAGGGAAAAAGCACAACAAACCCCCGGGACCAGCGCGAGTGCGACGAATGATATCGAGAGCTCGACGAGCGGAGAGAGACCTCCAGTCCTCCAATCCCCCCCATTCCTTGCCTGCAAAGCGTGGTACAAGTTTATTAATAAAGACCACACATCTGACATCTCCGGACCACCCAGCGTGCCCGGTCGTCGTCGTCGTCGGTGGGAGCGTCCACGACGACGGCGGTGACGGTGACGGTGACGACGAGTTGGAGCACAGCAGCGGTGGACACAAGTGACCACGGAGACCACGCTGACTGGTGGAGAAGATTAAGGTCTCGTCGTCGTCGTCGTCGTCGTCTCGACGTCTCTTGGACTTCCTACTTCTCTGGACCCGGTTTGACAGTTGGCGAAGGCAAAGGCAGACCGTGACGTGACGAGACACGGCGGAGAGCGAAGGAGAGAGCGGGGCCCAAGGGAAACCGATTTGCGTGCTCGCGGCTTGACGGCGGTGCAGATCCGTCACTAATTCAGTTACGCCGCGAAATTAGAATGTCAATTGGTGGACCGCGCCCCAATTACGGGTCCATCCAAGGTGCGTCATTGGACCGGATCCCCGGCGCTGGATCCGTTACAACGGCCCTAGGGATTGCGCTCTGTGTCTGTGTGTTTGTGTCCGTGTGTTTCTTTGTGGGATTTTCGGATAGGGTTAGTTGAGCGAACTGAGCATAATTCGTGCGCCTGTGCGCATCGACGTCGACGTCGGCGGTGGCGGCATTATCTTACGAGACATCTTAATTAATTATGTTGTTTACTGGCCGCACCACCACCACCACCAGGGCACCACCTTCCAGCTTAATTACTACCGTTTCGCTGTACTTATCTCTTTCTCTGCTGTGGCGGGCTTTTGGACCTGGTATTTGGAGGTTCAGACTCCAGCAGCAGCACCAACAGCACCACGTGGTGTCTGACGGTGCAGAGAAGAAGCAGAAGCAGAAGAAGAAGCAGATAGCCGACGATGATCGAAACGTATCAATTTACCTACCTGTTAGGCCGCTCCGACCGACGACCGTTTAAGGGCTCAATTTAGTAGGGACCGTTGGTGGTGGTCCCCAAAAGTCGCGTCGAAGAAAGCTCGTGAAAGCTTTGGCTCGAGAGACAAGGAAACCCTTTTTTTGTTTTGTTTTTGTTTTTGGTTTGGTCAAGGGCCCTTCGAGGAGCGCCGCCTGCGGCCCGGATCATAATTAATTATTTATTAATTAAGATCCCTCACAGACACTGAGAGAGAGGAACAGTAGCGCCAGCAAGTCAGGGTGAACAGTTTACCGGAAGCCACCGGCTGGCCACGGTATCGCGGTCGCGTATCGTGTTCGAATGTTTTATTGGGGCTTTTATCGCGACGATTTATTATCGACGGCTCGCTGGCAGCAGCGGCGTCGTGGTGAAAGGCTGTGGAAAGAAGACGACAGCAACGACGACGACGAAGGCATCCTCTCTCCTTCGTTTCTTCGTTCCTTCTTCTCTTCGGTTCGTTTTCCTTCCTTCGTCCTTTTCCGAACGATTTCACGGTGTCACGGAGGATCCCTCGCAATCGGGGATCCGGTAGCGAAAGGAGTGTGTCAACACACTCGGCTGGTGACACCTGCTGCAACGGGAAGGAACATTGCCCCGGCCCCGGAGCCCTTGGCCAGTAAATAACCGTTTTAGATTACCAACCGCGGATCGGTTTGGAAAGGAAAGGACCGTTGGGTGCGGTAGTGTGAAACGGGTGTTCCCGGCTGGCGATCACATAAACAACGGGCCAAGTTATGGGTCGGTCGATGAAGGAACGCTAATTAGCCAGACCCAGAAGAACCTGGCCACCGTCTGCCCTTTGCGTGATTATTAGAAGGGCTGGGGAAAAGCGCAAAACAGGGACACTCCTTTCGGTGGCTCTACGCAGATGCTCACGCATGAAAAGGGCTGCCAATAATCCTTTTGGCTCTTGGTTTTGTCTTTTTTTGAGGTCGAAAGCGTGGCCTCGTGGTGGCCAACAGGTCGCGAGGAGTCAAACTTTGCGTCGAAAGTGAATGCACCGCGAACTCGATCGCGAAACAAACACTGAACCAGCTGATCGCAGACAGAACCAACACCAAGGTGGCCTTTCCTCTGCTGTGAGCATTTGTCTTAAATGTCGAATCAGATTTTTCATCATTTCCTTCGAGTAACCGTAGCGCAGTGCTTCGCGCAGAGAGTTTCGCGGGAATTTTATGCAGAAGCCTTGGCTGGACGGACGGAACGCGGAACGAGCATCTCTTCACGAGTTGTTGGCCCCGAGGAGGGGGTTGCGGAGGAGAGAGAGAGAGATGCTCTCTACTCGCAAATTAATCAATCCAACTGGCCGGTAATAGCTTCTGACAATTGAATGTGATCCGCGAGATGGTGGTTACGAGCACACCAAAACGGGATCGGGATCGGGGTTCGGACCTCCAGCGAAGCGAACACTTCCCGAGTGCACGCGCAGAGAGCAGAGAGAGCAGAGAGTGAGAGACGCAGTGCAGCGAATCCATCACCTGGGACCTGACCGAAGAAGACCTTTAAATTGCACCCATTTCTTGGACCCCTAGAGCTGAGATCATCGCTCTCAGGCCAAGGGGAAGAGTGTGTGGGGCTCGTGGGGTGCGAGCGAAAAGCGATTCGCGTGATCCGCGCCCGAGCGACGCTAGTTTGCATTTTTATTATAATGTCAATTTGTTTAACTAGAGACCCCGGCGCTCTCGGGTGTCCGCTCCGCCCTGACAGCCGCTTGCTAACGAGCTCCAATCGAAAGTGTCTGCAAAAGGAGGATGTGTCGGTGGGCTAGGAGGGGTGAGGGGCAATCACAACCCTCAGTGCTCCGTGCAGAGTGTCCAGAGTGTTCATTGTGCTGCACTTTGCTTTAAACAAACACAAACACAGACAGAGGGTGCAATGATGTTGTAATGCTCTCTCTCTCCCTTCTGAGGGTGTTCCGTTTGTGGTGATGAAAGTGCGAGCTTCGCGCACTTGTTAGCACTGCATTTCAGTTACTCGGTTACTCGCTCGTTAACCACTTCCGTCTGACCGGTTGGACCGGACTCTGCTGTCTGATCAGCTGACCTTTCGATGTTCTCGATGATCTCTAAACGTTGACGATGAGCGTTTGTGACCTTCGCATGATCACCGGAAGTGGCAAAAATTTAGACATATTTCTCGAGTTAGACGAGTCTCTTCGTGTGTCTCTTATCATAATCAATCACTACGTGTGACAGCCAACGAGATGACATTCGCTCGAGCAGCCGCGAAACTCGCACCAAATAAATGCTTGCATCACGATCGTTTCGCGAACGCCATTTGCATACATTAGCGAGCGATCGCGCGCCCTGGCGTGTGTGTGTGTGTCTGGCTGCTGCAACGACGCTCATAAGCTATTGCACATCTTCGCACATCATCGCACAACCTCGCAGCGATGGTGATGTGATAATTTGCGGTGATCGCACATCATGCGGCGATCACAGCAGCGAAGATCCCATACATGGTGATCCGGTGCTCGAATTGATCGCACCACATTACCGGGTCTACCCAATCTGGGAGGCGGGGGACCACCCAAATAAGGCGACACGCTGCCTCGATCGAGCGAAAGAGGATCAGCAGCCGGTCCGCCCCGAGATACCGTAAACGAAGAAACGAAGAAGAAATCAAAATTAGAAGCGAATCGAAATCACTCCACAAACTCGATGTTTCGATTTCTCCGACGCTCCGGACGTGGGATGGACGGTTGGTCGTCGTCGATCGCGAATGATTCGCGATTAATCACCGCCGCAAGACGCTAATCGTCCACTCGAGCGCACCTATAAATGGTGATAAGAGTCGCGCGCGCGCGTCGTGGGATCGCCAGCTTATCGCGATACGCAACAATTTAATGTAAATTAAGGCGGCCAGCGGGCGCGGCGCGCACGCACGCACACAACCCCTGCCCTGAGGTGGGTCCAGCAAATGAGAAATGTGTGTGCTGGAAGGCGGGGAATGAGAAATGTGCGCGATTTGTTTTAATCAAGCATCGCGCGATCGGCGACGATCGTGGCGATCGCGCGAGTATTTGCGGTCGCGAAAAAACTGTGCTGAATGTGAGGCTACTACGGTGCGGAGAGGCGAAGAGGTGTGAAGTGGCAGTTGCTGACGACTGGACTCTAGACGGTTGGCCATCAACCGTCCAGCCACCGACCGAACGAAACGATCACCGACGCCGCCGCCAGCGATCGGTTCACACATCATAAATTTTAATTTCTATTACGCGTGTGCACAGTGCCTGTGTCTGTGTGTGTGTGTGTGTGTGACCAATGGCCGCGAGTGACCAGAGACCTGGTCTGGTACGTATGCTGTTGATGGACGTGCGCCAAGAGGGGCATGCGTGTTACGCGCACAAAAGTTGGCGGGGTTCGTCGCTTGATCACACGATCGTCTCGTTGTCTGCGCCTTGGCTGAGCCACACCCGTTCCTGTCCTGTGTGCGTGTACACAGGTACAGCGTGGCGTGTCCGAATGGCGCAATAACCGACGAAGACGACGACAGCGCGACGACGCCACCGCTGCCAGCGCCGATGGCCGACAGGTTTCAATTCTCACGAGCGATCGTTGATGTCATCTGCGGTACGGTGCGGTCCGGCCCGAAGGGGTCACCGGCAGCAGCAGCAGCAGCAGCAGACAGGTGAAACGGGATCGGGATGTTTCAAAAATTCGCAGAATCCAACCCAAGCGATCGCGCACACACACACAGTGACCGGCACGAGGAGTGCATTGCGTTACGCAGGACAGAAGAAAAAAAACCGGTAGCCGGGAGTGCTATCGCTGGCCGCCGATGCTGGACATGTTTTCATCCCTTCCACACCACTCGGCACAATGACGCAAGAAGATGGTCGATGGCGAGGATCGATGTTGTTGTTGCTGTTGTTGTTGTTGTTGTGGCCTCTGAATCGCTACCGTGCTGCGCGTCCCTGCCGTCCGTGTTCTCCGACACAGGTCGACAGGTGCGGAGCGGAAATAGAAATGTTAATGAGTTAATTAGTCGTCAGTTCGCCAGCGTTTTTTCGACGGTGACGAGGGGAGATAACGCACGGCCATTGGTGGCAGAATTCTTGGAGCTGGCATCGAACCAGAGACGCCTTTTTGCAAAATGGAAAACTCAACAACAGAAGCTCGAGAAGTGATCTTCATCGATGATGGGGTGATGACACTGTTCTCGCCTCGCTTCGGGATCGCTCATCGATCGTCGCCAAAGTCGCCATCTTCACGGTTGCACTCGCTGGTCTGTGGTTGACCTCCGACCAATGCGTACATGAAGGCGCATGTTTTCCGGGGGCATCACTGGTTCCTCAGTTCCTTATCGTCATGTTGATGTTGTAATTGCTTTCATAAATGCACGCAAGAATGCATTCGCCGAAAAACGGCGACCGGCTTCCAATTCCGCGGGTTTTTCGCTAATGATCCAACGCATAATTAAGATTTCGACTTTGTTTAACATTTTGTACATCTTTTAGCATGTACCAGAAACGCACATTCACACAATGTATGTGTGGTTTGGTATTCGGACACGGCATTAAAAATCCATTCCAGCGCGTTGTTGACTCATTGACCCACTCCCACTATTCCTGGGCTATCTTGGCCAGCGAAAGCTTCCTCGTCTCCATCGTTGTCATCTCGTCATCGTCGACGTTGTCGTCGTCGTCAGGCATAAAGAGCGTTTTGATGGCGCACTAAACGGTCGCGATACGTGCATGATTTCTCCTTCATCTCTTCCATCGTGCAAGCAGGTGAAAAGCACGTCGGAACGTTCCTACACCTGCGATCGACGACGACGTCGACGGTGATGAGGCAGCGCAACGCAGCATAAAGGTATCAAATGTCTGGCGATGGAGAAAAATGTCACAATTTTACGGTCTGGGCCTGGGTCCACGATCAGGGCACGTCCATAAAACGAAACCACAATCTCTCTCGCGCGCGCACGCACATCGATTGATTGCGATAGATGCTGGAGGGCGATCGGATCGGAGCGTTTGGCATTTTATGGCACCTTGATGATGATCGCCACGCGGTTGCCGGGATCGCGACTTGCGTTGATTTCGATTCCGATTCCCCTTTCTTCAGCAGAATTGCTCCATCGATCGATCGCGCGCTTGATCATCATCAGCAGCAGCATCAGCAGGAGCAGCAGCAACCAGAGAGCGAGCATGATGATCGATTGATCCGGATATTGGACAGGGGGGGCCTTCGAATACACGGCCACTACACGGGCGTGTTGGCCACCCAAGTGGTTATGGTACTGCTGATGCCAGATCATTACGTCAAGGTGTGTCTGTGTGTGTGTGTATGCTTTATGCTAATGTTGAGGCAGTGGAACATGCTGCAATCAGCCATGGCCGTGAGGTGGTAGAGGAGGGTGTCATGCGCCCAGAAGCGCCCGGATTTATGGCTTTATTTGGGATCCTCACGCCCCTCATGTTCACCTTCCTCGCCTCCCCTTGGGATGTGTCTTCATAAATTAGAAACCAGCGCGAGCTGCGGATTCGAAGCAGCAGCATCATCGTTGTGCCCCTGATAAGCCTCATTCGAATCGAGGCGCGTAATTGTGGCGCGCGTAACATAGACATCAGTGGAGAGCTCGCCCCTCGCCAGAAGCCAAATCGGGTGTGATCGCGCGCGCGTGTGTGCTCGTGTGTGTGGTGTAAGAAGCGAGCACCATTCCTATTCCGTTGGCTTTCATTTTAGGACTTCGATCCATATTGCGTCAATCCTTCCTTCGTCGGTATTGCAATCGGAGTGGAGCACGAAACCGGTGACGGGACGTGAAATGACTGGCAAATGATGGGTGGCGAGTCGCCCTGGCCAAAGCGATCATCACGCGATGGATCTACTCAGCTGCTCGTGCCGCTGTCACGTGCGAAAGGGTGGGCAAAGACTCGGCGTGATTTACCGCGAACGATCAAGCGATCGATCGATCGATCGATTGGCCACAGGCCACTTTCTCTCTATCTCGCCTCTCTCTTTGAAACCGTTTTCAGATCGCTCGTGACACTAATAGAGACAAATAGATCGCGATCTGCACGGCGATCCCTTTTGGCAGCGACCGTAGACCCAAAACGGGAAGCAATCGCTTGGTAGAAGAAAGCTGGTTCGTTGGGCGTTCAGTGAGACACCTGCATGCCTTTCTGTACTCCATTATGGTCTGTGGCTAATTTGAGGATCATGCGCTGCAGCTGCTACGATCGAATCTTCAATTGGTCAAGACGCGTTTGGCGCAAAGCGTGAAAAACAAATAAACAAAATCCTGAACGACTCCCCCTGATTTGTTTGTTCTAATGGTGTGCGTCGTTGAGTGATTGAGCAATTTAGGATCGTATGTGGTGATTGTGGCGGATGGATGCATCTTGCGCTGCTCGTCGCGTTGGATTGTTTGATGGAATGTTGCGTTCTCTTGCTTCCAACTCGTTGCTTGCGAGCACCGTAACTAGGCCTCTAGGCCACTGTCTCCAGAGAGGGAGGGAGGGTCAGCTTGGAGCTTATGTTACCGCATAAGTCACGCCACGATCTAAACGGTAGCCGCCTGCTGCTGCAAACCTTTCAAATAAACTCTTCCTCGAGATGATCGCGATGATCGCGATGATCGCGCGCTTGCTGGAGGAAAATAAAAAAGCAAAACAAAAAACAACAGTAACAACATCTGGAGACCATTTTAGGGACCACCCAAATCGACCCAAATGATGGTGATGGTGGTGATGGTGGGACCGTGCTGGAGGCCTCGCCAGAGCCATGGAGTGTGCATGGAATTGAATCGTAAACACATATCGCAAGACGCGACGTCTCGAGCGTCGTCGTCGTCGTTGTGACGAGCAGTCCATCAATCGTCCGCGGCGTCTCTGGCCGGTGGCGTGGTGTACCGTACCAACGGACGAAGCCACGGCCTCGGCCTCGTCCTCGTCGCCGTCGTCGTCGTCGTGTTGGAAGTGCAGCCAGATCTCGCGGCCTCGCGGATGGATGGCGCGCGGATCGTTTACAACATAATAACGGCCTGGCGTGGGGACCGCACTGTTGTTGTTGTTGTTGTCGATGTTGTTGCTGTTGCTGGAGACTGCTTTGCGGGGGTTTTATTAGATTTGCTTGCATGGTGGGCCCCGACTGGGGAGAGATGCCGCTAATTGAAGTGTGTGAGATGATAATTAAGACGCGAAGCTGCCTCGTGCTGCTGTTGCTGTTGCTGCTGCCACGATGCACATAACATGAGGAGATGGTTTGATGGTTGATGAAGGGATTTTGGCATTAAGCAATGCAGCAGTTTGCAGCAGTTTGCATCGTTTTAGTTGCGTCGTCGTCGTCGTCATCGTTGGTCCCGCAGCGAAATGATTTAATGGACTGTCTGCCAAAAGTGCGGGATTTAATTGAAAAATGCTGTTTCGCGCAAAATGGCCTTCTTGGTTTTTTGGTTCCCATGGCAACATCCTTTTTATGTGACTCTCTCTCTCTCACGCTGTACCTAGTGTACTATGGTGCAGTTGAGTTGGACTGTTGAGGAAAGTAACTCCTGGGGATCGATGTCTGTCGCAGCCGCAAACCATTAGCGTCGATTAGCAACGTGGCGGCGATGCATAACAATCATAATGGTACACTCGATCCGCCGGCAAGCGACACATACATTCCTGCTCCATTTACGGTCCCCGGAAACCGCCGGGCGAGTGTGTGTGTGAGAGAGAGCCCGATTTATGGCCATCTTTTTGCTCTCTGCGCGCGCGCTCTGACTGGCGACTGGGGTATGTGTCGCGCTCATAAGTCGTACAAATGGCTTATTAGGTTGTATAAAGTCGGCTACAAATCTTCTCGACCCCACCGCTCAGCCCGTGGGCCCGGGGGCCATAAACACTCGCCTCGAACAGTAAACGCAGCCCCAGGAATATTGTGGACGCTCCCACGATCCACGACGCGAACGTTCTCGGACTCGGTGATCGCAATCGAATCGCAACAAAACCGATCGCAATCGAAAACGCAAAAAAGGGAAAGAGAGAGAGATGGAGAGAGGCCCTAGAAATGGGTTTCCGGCAACGGTCACAACGCGGTCGTTGTCGTCATCGTCGTCGTCGTGGGTGGTCGCTGGACTGGCCTCGAAAGGGGGGGTGCATTTGGCATCGTCGTGCGTCGCGGCGACGCGTTGCAGGCGACCATTTGCGAAGGTGTAAATTAATTGAGTTGTAAATTTCTCCACGTCCCTCGGCGGGGGCACGTCACGGATGAACAACCAACCCACAGCCTTCGTCCCCGTCTCCGTCTCCCGCTTTTTCCGGTTCCTCTGCTGCACCACGTGATGGTTCCTCTCTGCCTTTCGGTCTCTCTCTCTTTCTCTCTATTGCGTGCTCGCGTGGACATTTAAAGGAGAATCAAATTTACCGCTAATTTTTCTTTCCTTTCCTCTGCTCTCTCTCTCCCCGTGTGGGCATGACTTCCCTCCCCCTCCTTCTGAAGGGGACGTGGAGAACGGTCAACGGAAAAAAGCGAATGTCGGCCAAGCAGATAAGCTTCAGTTTTCACTCTTTCTCTCTCTTTCGTTCGTTGTGTCTCTCTTTAACCCCTTCGTTGCACGCCTTCTCCCTCCTCCACTCCCCTTTCTGACTGACATTGATCATCCGGCATGCGCTAATGCAACAACAGCAGCCGCCAGCTTCGTTGGTGGGCTGCGCGGTGAGCTTTTTGGGGGGAAAACGGTGGAGGACGAAACCTTGGCTCCATTTCCATACATACTTGGTGTATGTGTGTGTGTGTGTGTGTGCGTTAGGGTGACGGAAGCTGCCAAAAATTAAGTTCCTCTACCGAGGCTCTCCACTCCGCAGCTAATCAGAGAGACGATCCATCAAATTGATTAGCGTCACAGACGAAGAGGAAGGGGAGGAGGATGTTACCCTTCCACCACTCCATGCTCAAGCGGTCGGTTGGTGTTCATTAATCCCACATGCCTATGCAAATGGTGCCGGCGGCGGCAGCGGCGACCGTAGAGTCTCTCGTGGCGGTCAATCCAAGAAGCCTTCGACGCCGTTGGTGGCAAAGGAGCGCTTCCGAGCAATGCGTGACGCGCACCCGATCTAGATCATGCTTAAAAGGCGCTACACCATGTTCTCTCTCTTGTGCGCTCTCTCTCTGTTTCTTCCATACTCTCTTCTAGGCTTTCGGGATTGGAACGCCGAACGGATCTCTGGCGGGGGGGATTGAGATGTCAAGCGGATGACCTGCCGGAAAGTGGCGTCGACTGGAGGCTTTGCTTTCGGGGCTGGCACAGGGACCGCTGCCCGGACAGGACGGCTGTCAAAATAGCCGTCAGTAAATCCATCAAACCGTTGACCCACCACGGAGCGATCGTGCACACGATCGCGCTTCGACCTTTTCGAGTGCCTCTTGTCTGTGTGTGCGTGTGTGTGCACGTGAGTCATCGAACAGGTTGTCCTCCCTCGGATGTGGGGACAGAGATCAAATAAAAGACATCAAACCGCGATCGAGAGCACGAACGGAATGAAGACATGAGTTGATGAAGGCTGCTGCTGCTCCGGAATTATCTGCTTTAATCTGTGGCGCTATGACCACTATCGCAGCAGCAATAGTATTGTATAACTCAGCCCTAACACACGCGAACATGTGGTTGCTTCTGCGTCCCTGGAGCGATTTCCGCAACGCATCCATCTCGAGGGTCCGAGCGAACGTCGCCACCACCCCGTGCTAGTTCCGCGAAGTCCGCTCTCGCGAAGCACGTTCTCGAACAGTTCTCATTCTCGCCATCCGCGGCCACAAACGTTCGCTCGCTCGCTGGCTGGCCCGGATGGATGATGGTGGGATGAAGGAACGTCGGAGACCTCCGTGGTCGCGCTGGCTGGACCGTTGGCGGCGACCGACCCAAAACAGTGGTCGATGGTTTCTGCCCCCCAGCATCAGCAGCATCAGCAGCAGCAGCAGGCTCTTCCTTCTCCTCCTTCTCTTCCGCCATCCGGGTTAATAAATATATGTTTTTCTTTATTGAAAACTATTCATGGGGGCATTAAAATGATTACTATATTCATTTGAATTTCAAGATGTCTTCATTAGGGATTGGGTTTCGCTCCAGGATGCGGTGCGCTACGAGGAGGCAGAGGCTGCGCCTGTGAGATAACCCAACAATGTGTCTGTGTGTATGTGTGTCTGAGAGATCGGAATGGAAGATTCTGATGGAAGATCGCGAGCGCGAGGACGCTTCTGCCTCTTTTGAAGAAGGAACTTCAAAGACAGAGCCTTAGCAGAGGAAGCGTCGTTTAAGTTCCCCAAAAACGATCAAATTGTTCGTTAGGTTTTGCTTGTTTTTGAAGTTGGTGTGCAATTTGAACGATCGTGGGATCAACCGACAAAATCGAACCAAACCAACATTTTGTTGACAGATGTTTGCTTGCAACTTCTTAGTAGGCTGTAACCTATTAAATGATACCGCACAAAGTTTTTTTTCTCAAAACTGAGCCTTTCAACTCTGCCGGTTGTAAACGAGCAGATTGCCTTCGCGACCTCAACGAGAGTGTGCTGCCGACTCGTTGTTTGACAAACAATTTGATCGTGTATGGGGGGCTTTAGGCTCGTCTGTCGCTTAGCAACGGAAATGAATCAATTTTGAGTAATCAAAAGTTCTGTGGACGATTTGGAGGATCTGGATCACGTTATCCAGAATTTCTTACGTATGATAAACAACATATCTTGTTGCATAATCGTAGCATATGGACAAATGGAACTCAAGACTATCTGCCTCTAAAATTTCCACCAAAGGATGTCACAGGATTCCGGGAATGGAAAAGCGTGAATTCCTTGCGCAGTCCATTGCCATCCTGACTAATGTTTGCTTCCTGACGTTCCTGGGAAATGGCACATTCCCGCGATCCTCGATAGCACTGCCACCGACACTCTCTTTCTCTCTCTCAACCGAGTTTAATGACGCATTCGCTGCCATGCGGAACCGATGACAAGGGCGACGATGCTGGTAGTGATGCTTATGCAAATAATGCATGCGCCTGCAGATAATTCCATAGCGCTCGCACCAAGAACCCCCTTCCTCTCCCTTTACCCCGGGGAAGAACGGAAACGGAGGGAACGGAGGGAACGGAAATCCAACAACAACAACAAAAAACGGTATCCGCCGAAAATGAAGCGCAAAGGGAAGCAGTGCGAATGTTGCGAGCGCTCTTGCCCCGTTCGTTCGCTCGCTGCAGATATAGTACATAAATCACAGAAATGGTTCACATTAGGGGCGAGAGTTCTCCGAGCGGGCGATCGAGCGGGCGAGCGAGCATTATAGCATTACGAGCGCGGAATGAATGCCGTGAACATGCTTAATTGGGCCCCCCGTGTTGGATTATGTGTGAGGTCCGCGCCGGTCCCAGGCTCTCTCTTCAGCTGCTGCGTGCCTGCTGCGTACCAGAAGGCGGAATCGCCAGCGCCCGTCCACCCGTTCGTTTGTTCGATGGAATGGCATGGGATGGAGCAGACAGAAAGGGGAATGTGGGCCACCGTCTAACGGATGGGGCTTTGGCTCTATTTGGTTTTGTAGAGAAAATAAGGGAAATTAACCAAAATACTCTCAAAAACGTCCTCTTTTGGTCGATTTGAATAGAATAATATAAGATATCTCAAAATCTTTTTTTATTTAACATAAATTGTCTATAGCAGGTCAGACAGGATCTTACGTCGTCCGCCAAATGCAGGAAAGCTATGATCACAGTGCATTCGATGCGATACACACTGTTAGCAAAGACCAATTCTGAACTGTTTGAAACTGTTGAAAAAAAAATTATTTAAATAAAATGTAGTGCTTACGTCAATACAGTGTTTTTAAGAGGATTGCTTCCATCCATGTTGTTGCAAATAAATCTTTTGTAAATTTGTGCTAAACGCGTGTGATGGAACGACGTAAAAACCAAATTTTCTTAATAGTAGGGCCAAGGTGTATAATTTTTTATTCGCTTCAATTTTAAACAATTTTTTTGATACTTTTCCTTCCAAGAGTATGGTGCGAAATTTTGGCAACAATCGATGCAAAACTGACCAAGATATTGATGCTTTTTCAAAGACGGTGCCAGTCAACAATAATCATTTAACAAAATCTTCAATACTGAGCCATTATTTTGGTCCGATTTATCTTTAGTCCTCCCTGAAATTACAGCTGTCATCATTTTTTGCAAAAAAAAAACAACAAAAGTTAGAATTTTTTTGAATTTTCTTTTCGAAAATTTCTTCCAAAATCCATCCACAAAAATCGAGGCCGCTGATGGCCCCGGATCCCCTATCCAAAAAAAAAAGTCCCGAAATCTGGTGGCCCTCAGACGTAAACCTCCCTCCGGGTGCCCCGGTTCCATGATAACATATGTGGAGCATCAATACACCATGGACCGGGGTGGCCGGCCACCCTGGCCTGCCCTGGCCTGCCCGGCGGTAGATTGCGGTAGATCGACAACGATCATCGTGGCTGCCGTTGATCGCCGTGTTTACGTTCGGCTCGCATGTGCACGCCCTGGGGGCTCACCCCATTCCCTTCCCCCCCTCCCCGCGTCCTATCGAAGTCCATCTCGGGGGCCGAAAATGAAGATATTACAATTTGATCCAAAAGTCAGCCCCACGTCAGCTTCCTCTTCCCCCTTCTACACTCTCTCTTCTCTCTCTCTCTCTCTCCTCTCTCTCTCTTCTCTCTCTCCCTCTTCTTCTGAAACTGGGGGCTGAGCTGGCGCTTTGATTAGGTACGAATCTATCAAGCGCGTCGCGGCGGCTTCGTCGGACCTTCCTGCTGGGTGGGATCGCCTCCTTTTGTGTCGTGGTCCTCTTTTGGGGCAAATGTTTTCGAGCTCTTTGCTCTTGGCTCTTCTCTGTCTTTGTCGTTCTCTGTCTTTGTCTCTCTTTCTTTGGATCCCTCTGTTTGTTTCCGAAAAGGAAGCGAGCGACGATTGAAAGGACCTCCTCTAAGGATGATCCTGTGAGGTCTTCTCATCTTAAGCGCACTCGACGACGGTGTATCCTCAAATTTATGGTTCCGATCCCCGCGTGATGCTCGCATCCGGAAACGGAATATGTTCGCCTACGTTTTTTTTTGTTTGGTGTTCCGAGCGCATGAATTTGCATTCACGAGTCAGATGAAAGAGTTAAAGAGTCAGAATAATTTATGTGTTTGTTCTGATATATAAATCAAGAGAAACTTTTAGTTAAATTACACCAGAGGGAATTGCTACGAAAAATATATTAAGAAATTGCCTTCAGCTTTACTTCATTTTCATAAAAAAGAAAACAAATTTTATTTGCTGAAATCTGTTTACATAACTCTTGTCAAAGAAATCTTCTCTTCGAAACTTCTTATCTTGTTTTTGGATCAACTCATCTTCCCATCTTCCTCGGGGAAGAACACTTATCAACGAAACTGCCTAAAAGCGCTCAAAACACATTTCATCCATCACCGGTCGGTCATCATCGTGTGGCCACGACTTGGGAGGTATTCCAAACTCTCTGTCCGCCACCCCGCTTCCAATGATTCGCTCGCTTTGCGATCGCTGCACCGCTTGACCGATCGCCTGCAACGGAGTAACGGAGTTGCTGCTGCCGCTGCTGCCGGTGGTGCAATGAAACCACCTGCAGGGACCCACGGGAAGAGGAGCGGTAAAGGGGAGGGGGGAGGGGACTGTTTGTAAAATAAATCAATTAAGCCATCGGGACGGGAATCGATTGGAATGGCTTTTGTTGGGAAAAATCATCATCATCCATCTCTCGTGTGGTGTGGCGATCGCGTCCAAGATGACGACGACGACGCCGATGACCGGTTCCGTCGGTCATGCCCGGGGTTTGCGTCGTACGTAAATCGCGTCGCGCCGCGCCACCGCCGAAAAACCCCGCCTCTCCACCTTATCTGCCTCCTCCGTGAGCGTGTGATGCTGTCGCTCGCGGGGAGGTTTCGCATTT
Source organism: Anopheles darlingi (assembly GCF_943734745.1). Taxonomy (NCBI): domain Eukaryota; kingdom Metazoa; phylum Arthropoda; class Insecta; order Diptera; family Culicidae; genus Anopheles; species Anopheles darlingi. Next base: position 66,172,963 of record NC_064874.1, read on the forward strand.
CGCGGCGATCGGTCCCGGTCCGGGGTCTGCTGGGTCTGCCGATCGAGGAATTCCAGGGAGCGGTGCGGTGCGGTGCGGTGATCGGTCGTAAATGCTGGACCGCAGCATCTTTCGTATCGTTCCTGGGCGAGCGTTTTCCGTCCGTTCGCTCCGTTCCGTTCGTTCCGTTCGTTCCGTTGATTGATGCCTGGAACCACATTTAATGTCTTAATTAGTTCGAAACGATCGCTCCGCACGAAAGGTACCCTCTCGATCTCGCGATCACCACATGCTGCCACATCCTCTTCACCTCACCCTCTTTCCCTTCCCCGTATCTCGGCCGGATCGTTTCGATTTTACGGAGCGGAATGTTATTTGCTCCGTCGATTCCAACGCTTTCCTGGAACAGGAGGCCACGCATCGCATCGCATCGCATCGCATCGCAGGTCCGGCATTCTTGGCTGGCCTGGCCGCCTCTTGGCTTTCCGTTTCCGACTGTCCAAAGGGTTGAGATCATCACCCGAAACGATCGTCGTAAACGTTGCGTCGCTTGTTGCCCCCGTGGCGAATCGAGAATGTCCTCGAAGCCTATCGGTGCGTCCGCAGATCGATTACTGGACGCCCGGTGCGTGCGATGACCTTTTGCTGCGGATCGATGCCTGCATTGTGCAAATTCGCGATACCCACCCTCCCCAGGGTGGCTCAGATCTGCTGCATTTCGATTCTATTGCATGATTTATAGCCATAACCCGGGAGTGTTCCAACGAGCGAAACGTGACGTAAAAGTGTGTTTGAGAGGGGGGGAAAGGGGTAGGAGGGGGTGGCGGATGTTGTAACAAATAGTGGAAGGGGGGGTGCGCGGAACGCGAATCGATATTGATTGCCATTTGCTCCATCGCACGTGGCCACGGTTGCAGAGTTTGAGGAGGCTTCCAGCACGCGCGCCATTGTCTGCTGTTGTCGTGGAGCAGGAGGAGAAGGAGGAGGAGCAGGAGGTGGGCAGGAGGGTTTACCTCATTTCAATACCATCTTTCCGCCACCCTGCCTTGGGCTTTACTTCCTCTTTTGCTTTGCGATTTTTGTTGCCAAACGCGTCGCAAAAATTGATGAATGAATGCATCAATTGCAACCCACGACTACGACGACGATGACGCTGGCGTCGAGGATGACGTACCGGTGATTGTGATGAATGAAACGGAATGACCTGGCCAGCCAACCAGCCAGCCAGCCAGCCAGACCGAGAAATGATGATGTGCCGTTCTGCCAATCAAACGAAATAACTCAATAAAATATTATCGTTCAATTAATCTGTTCATAAATTAATTGCCAAAGACCTTCCACGGATGTGTGCGTGTGTGTGTGGCCAGCCAAGTGCCAGTTGGAAATCTGCATTTCCGTTGCCTCTGCCCCGGCTTACACGGCAGCTCGATGGTCGGCCATAACTCACTGACGACGAAGATGTGTCTCTCTCTCTCTCTCTCTCTCTCTGCTCTGTGCAGTTTCTTGTTTATGAGGATGTTGAACCTCGGGGCTGCACCGACATTGCAGTCCGGCAGAACTCCTCGGTTTGAACCCTGGCCGGACCCCTATTACCCCGTGTGGCCAATGGGGTAAGGGGCTATTAAAAGCTTACACGGCTTGTTAACTATTAGTGGCCACAGAGTAGAAGGAAGGGAGCATTGCCAGGGAGTGATCTCAACATCGAAGTTCATTGAGTGCTTGGATGAGGTTTTTATAGGCTTGATGCTTAGTTGAAGTTTAGTGCTCGCGGCATCCAGGTGTCATCCAAGCATCCTGGCGGTTTAGGTAGGTTATGTAAGAACGGCCACTACAGGTCATTCGCATTCAGGTCATTCGTATACAGATGTAATGCAGAATTGCTTTAAAGCATATGTCGTAAATCAGGTCTAACTTTCTAATACGCGAAAGATGAAGAATTTGCGTTTCATCTTTTTGTAATCGGAACAGCTGTTACTGCGTATGCCCTGTAAATTCAGGTGTTGAATAAAGTGGAAACCTCTGCTGTTGTGGCACAGTGCAGAGAATGATTTTGTTTCCATAACGAAGGTCCAAAATGGGTTCCCAAAAAGGGAGCTTGTTTCGGTTTAAATTGCGATGTAGAGTTAATTCAATCTTCTATTGGGCACAACGATCACATTGTTCCTAGAAATGTTACTATGTTATGGTTCAACACATTCAAAAGTTTCAATACTGTGTTTTCGTTCTTCAAGGTGCTCTCAGAAAATTAAATCGAAAAGGACGAACCTACGACTATATATGACTTTAATTGCACTACTATTTATATAAGCTTCAGAAGCTTAACCATGATGCACTGTTAGGCATTTCGAACTATTACCAAAAATTGCTCACTTAAACATTGAAAAGCGATATGGACATTAACCCCTAAAAAATTGAAAGAAAGGACAAATTGGGAGCGGAGATCGCTAGTTCACAACTGCTGACGACTTCTTCTTGGGATGTTGAAAAGTGAGGAAAAGGATTAGTAAACATTTAAAGTTTCCCAAGGACAGCGTTTCAAAATGCAGGAAGTTACTTTGAACTGCACAATTTGTTTGCGAAATGCAATGGTCGCTTCGTCTATTTTGTAGCAATTTCAATAACTTAAATTATCCTTTATTAAAGGAATAATATTCTTTTGTAACTAGAAATTTATAGTTAATTTCATTTAAAAAGTTTCTTTTGGGCACAATAATGGTCCGCACTACACTGTTATGCTGCAAATTCTTTCAGCAGAACATTGACGACAATGGACCGTTGCGATTTATGCGATTCTTGAATATTCTCTTGCAATTTTATACCACTACACATATTGTATAAAAAGGTATCCAGATTTAGGTTAATATAATAAACAAATGGCCAATATATTCGTCGTGTATGCCATTTAAAGTGCTGTAAACTCTTCGGAAAACACCCCAACCACAACGATGCCATATGCAAAAGGCTCTTAATTAACGTCCGGATGAGTTGCAGAAACCGAACCCGGAAGTAATCATACAAATTGCACAACCGCACGATACACCCGCGATAGCGTCCATTCCAGGCACGTCCATGCAGAATGATACACAGAATGGTACACCAAACCGATCCTTCGGTT
>NC_064874.1:66178556-66203556 GCF_943734745.1 Anopheles darlingi
GAGTGAGAGGAAGGGTCCTGTGAAACACAAATAATTAGTTACTAAACTATGTCTAATTAAGATTTTGACGATGTTGTTAGACTGCTGGCCACTTGCCTGGTTCGGTTCTTATGCGGAGATTTCCCAGCATGGACCGCGTTACCCCTGGCGTTGTCGCCGCCGCCGCCGTTGATTGGTTTTTGGTGTTGGTTTAGCTCGCATTTGGTGGTTATGAGCGAATGGAGATATATTTCGAGGGGAACCGCATTCAACGGTTAGTTGAAGGAGATTATGAACAGCCTGCTACGTTTATAGCCCCCTGTGTGTGGTGTCAATTAACACGAAGTCGTCGTCTTGCGTTTCGTTGCTATTTTGAGCGTCGATCGCGCCAATTTCGTGCTGACATCTTTGATTGACAGCGAAACGATTAACGGAACGTGCAATAACAACAACGACGACGACGACGACGCAAGGACGCTTTTTAATGGAATTTTGTGGCAAAAACATAAATAGAGCTTACTTCCGAGGACGGCGGCCGAAACCGATAGCACTTCCGGTGCCGGTGCCGGTGATGTAAGACTGAGGCCACTTGTAGCCGATCCCCGGAACATTTAAGCCCGTTATTTATAAGTAAATCCGGGCAAGAGCCGCCCGTTAATGGTCGTAACCTTTATCCGCTACCCACGGCCTCGGCAGGCGAGATCCATTTTCTTGTAATACGTGGCACGCGGGACCCCGAACCAGACCCGGCCAGACCAGAACCAGACACTCCCCAGACACACCCGGAGTCGGAGAGAAGAACGAGAAGAAGTAAATCGAATCGCGCGACAATGAACTGAACACAATAAATAATAACAAATCGACCAAAAAATGAAGCCATTAAAGTGTCATTAGGAAATTTATCGTCATCAGTCGACTCGAGCGACTCGAGCGCGCGTGTGTGTGTGTTACTCTTGGGGCCCTGGGTGCCTGGGGCATCGTGGTTGGCATTTCGGAGGACCGCAAAAAGCCCCCAGCCGGTGGTCGGTGGAGTGAATGTTGTAAATTGTGTGCCCTGCATCCAGTGCTGCTTCCAGGGCGCGCTTGTTGGCCACCGACACCAGGCGTCTGAAGGAGGCGTAGGATTACCACGCTACTACACGATGTACGAGCTTGTTCCCGTGGTAAAACCGCGTACCGCGAGCGTAAATCAGTCAAACGGTGTCCGTCCGCGCGCTTCGGTTCCAGTAGCGATCACGTCACGTCCCGCGAAGTGCTCCGAGAACTGGTAGCCAGGTTCCTCCGTGTGGCCGAACCGCTGGTCTGGTCTGCGCTGGTCTGCGCTGGTCTAATTAATCCTTCAACCGATTCGGGGACCTCGCAACTTCGATCGCTTCGATCGTAACTTGATTCACTTGTTCCTCTCTCTCTCTCTCTGCGCTCCGAGGTGTTGCCATTTCGGTCGACCACTTCAGACGACGACGCTCCAATCTTCAGTCTTTAATAAACGCCCTCGCTCAGTACGACCTTTAAGTGGCCTCCGCGGAGTCAAACCCTGAAAAAAAAGAAGGCCTCGGGGAATCGATAGGCCGCGAAACGCGTCGCGAGGTCTACCCCTCGGCCGGGACGGAGATCCCTTACCCAATAACTCAGCCTATTTACGATCCTCCCTTCACCACCACCACCACCGACGCAGATTTATGCCCGGAATAAATCGATATCGGGGAAATTGGTCGCGGGCGGAGCGGTCGCTCCGTGATCTTAACGGACGACGGCGGTTTCCGTCGCGAGTCCATAGGAATCATAAAGACATTCCACCTGTCTCGTAAGGAATTCGGCGTCGTCACGTTCGTTTGGGCATACCCGGGGCCTGGATCCTCCTCCACGTACCTTCTCCAACAACCCCTCAAAGTTATGATTGTTTACGGCGACCACCCACGCACCTGAAGCGAGGTCTCCGGCCAGGAACGGAACAATGTTCGTATCCGTGTGTGTGCGTGCGGTTTGGAGGTTTTATTTATCTGGTTCGCGAGCAAACTACCCTTTTTTACGGCCAAATCGGCAGTAAATATATCAATTGGTTGTCAAACGGTGACATGCTCCTTGATGCGGTCGAGGAGGTTACCAGGGAGGCAGCACACACACACACACACACACACACACACACACACACACACACACACACACACACACACACACACACACACGGGCGCACGCTGGTTGGACCCCGGATACGGATATGGAGTGCGAGTACGATTGCTGTGAGCTCTGAATTGCGTGACGATTATCGATTTCATTGGTTCAGTCACTCACTCAGGGACTCGTTGTTTTGTCGTCGTGGTTTGTGTGCTCCCGGGGACTTGAGACGACCTCTTTGAAGGAGGCATCCCGAAGAGACTCGTTGAAGTAGAAGTGCAACAGACGGTCGGACTTTATGGTCTTTAGTAGTCAGCCATTTCTTACGCGCTGGTGGAGTAGTAAATAGGAACCGAAATGGTGAGCAGAAGCTTGCTGCTGAGTTATGTAGGTTGTTCGTATTTGGAACAACCATACATTTGGCTGTTTGTCTATTGTTGAACCTCATTTCTAGCAATGGCTACATTTCACCAAATAAACATGCTTCAAAGAGTGCTTTTAGTGGCGTCGCAACAAGTCGGAATAGAGCTTTAAATCATTTCAATTCCATGTGGCCAGAAATGTACTACAGTTAATGAAACCAAAAAGTTGATCGAATATCCAAAGAGACATCTTCGGGGCCCCATTAAACCTTCACCAAATTTGAAATCCACCTTGAAAACAAAAACCCCCCCAAAAAAACAGCCCTGATAAAACCACCCCCCACATAGTCGGTTCCTCAAACATCGGCCACGTTGTTCGCGAGGGCGTCTTTTCCGCTTCGGGCATCGTGTCATGGACGGACGGGCGTGTGCGCGCTCGGGGGTGGTTCGATGTAAAATCGATAAAAAACAATAAATCAACACACACCTACGCCGTACCATGTTACTGTGGCCGCCATTTTATTCCCCGGATACCGCGTTCCACAGGCACAGGCCCCGGAGAAGGTTAGTTGTTCCGTATCGGTAACAACAACGACGGCGACAACGACGATGCCGGCGACGTGACCGAACCCGGAGAATGATTTCCGCAGCTTCCACCACCTCCCTGTGGCCTGTGCTGGAATGTCGTGGAGCGCGAGATTGAGATTTCGCTCGATTTCCGCTGGGTGATCGAGAAGGGTTTATGGCCACGGCCACGGCTACGGCGGCAGTAGTTCACCAATCGAAATCCGATGGTCCGATGGCCAATCGATGGTGGTTGGATGAATTTTCCACTTTCTGCTTTCGTGGCAAAAGACAAAGTAAAAGCAAAACCAAATCTCGAGTACTCTCCAAGAAGGAGGGTCGCTCGATTTGTTCATTCACCTGTCACCTGGTGTGTGACGTCCTAGGTTCCCGGGGAACGACCGACGAAGATTTATTGCACCGCGCACTCAAACCGTTTCAAGATCATTGATTTTCGGTCCGTGCTCCGTCGTCCTTCATCATCCAGGCGAGTCAGTCAGGGGATGAAAATTCGGTGAAAGTTTTTCCCGAAACCTTCGCACGTCCTGCGCTTTGCAACATTTCGTGGAATCACTTTAAGGGAAGACTTCGTTTAATTCAGGTAAAAAAAGGCTTATTTTTGACGATTTTTAGTGAAGAAACCATTCAACTTTATTTTTTAAAGTGGATGTCATATTAAATTATAACTTTTCAAGAATATTTGGTTACATTTTGGGGAAGATTTGATCAAAACTGCGTTCATGACATCCAATCTAGAAAGGCAAGTCTGCAAAAATGTACTTTTTGTGGTGCCCATCGTAGCCACTTGCCGGGTCATCAGAAATATACAATTCAATATTCTTTTGTTTTGTTTTAAGTTTATCCAGGTAGCCCCGTCAGGTTTTTGTGAAATTTCCCATTTTTCGATTTTTGGCAGATTTTTTAAGCTTAAAAAGTGATGCTTTTTTCGATGATGCTCCAAATAACGAGTTTTGCATAATTATTTTTAAAAAAATATCAACTATTTTTTAGAAAAACTCAACGGGACTACCTGGCAAATAATGTGCAGATTAGGTGTTGAATATTTCTTATCGATCGGTCCAGTAGTTTTTATGGTACGATGGGCACCGACTTTGAAAACGTAGGTTTTGGGAATCGCGATTCAAAGCAACGAGACACATTGAGCCTTGTAACAAAGTCGGATTTTCAAAAATCAATGTCTTTGTCAGTTTTGCTTCGATTGATCCCAAAATTTACAAAACACTCTTGAAAGGATAAGCACTCATAAAAAAATGTAAAAAGAAAATGCGAAGAAACAAAATAATATACCGAAGTCTCCCCTTGAAGGATACCTTTTAGGGGCGCAATTTAAAGAATAACCAAGGAGCGCAGTTGAGGATTTGAAGTTGCAAATCTCCAGCCCATAAACCAATACCTGATGTTGGTTGTAACATGTGCATTCCATCGAAGAAGGCTCACTGGAAGTGACACTTCACATCAAGCGTCGTGTCCCGTTTGAAGGGCGAATCGAATGATGATTTATTGGACATCCGACGGCAGTGGCAACCCCTTTTCACGGTCACACCGGATACGCTTATCACCCCTTTGATACAACACGATCCAGCGACACACACACACACACACGCGCGCGCACCTCGGTGACTGCGACTCGATTGATAAGGGATGAGGGATGCTGAGTGAAGTGTGTAATACACACACACGCGGGCGGAGATTACACCCTTTCCGATTTTCCGGACTTCATCCCCCTTTCTTACCGCCGCGCAGGGACACAAACAACACGGAAAGACACCCCCAACCCTCCCACAGTGCTCTTCTGGCACTTCATCTTCACTTGCGTGGCGTAATTCAATAAAGATTAAAACACTTCCAAGAAACTTCCCTTAAAAGGGGGTTGTGTGAGGTTGGTTGCTACCCGTTGCCATCACTGTCACTGTCCCCCCTGTCTCTGACACTTGTCCTGACGAACACAGGGGGTGGGAGATAGGGGTGCAAATCGCTTTACATCCCTTCCCTAAACTGTGTTTGCTTAACACCAACACCACCACCACCACCAGAAGTGGTCGGAACACGTGTTCCGAAAAGACCAGAAGGACAAGATTTGTTCCACTCCTCTCTCAGGCCTCTCTCTCCGCCCCTCGGGGGCTGGTTAGCAGGTTTCCTCGAGTCCTTTCCTTTCCACCTTCTGGCCTCTGGACGGAATGTCTCGGTTCCCCCATTCGGTTTTCGGCTTCCTCTTTTCTTCTGCGGCAACGACGCCGCAGGGAAGCGACACAATCCGGTCGTTGCCGGTCGTTTCGGTTGCCAGAAATTGAATTTTATTGGATTAATTTGAGGATTATTATTGCTTTATTACACCGCTACCGCCACCACCACCACCACCACCACTGCCACCGTAATTTGTTGCAACGCACGCTGCGGCGTGCCTTTACGGTCATCATCATCATCATCATCATCTTCATCGTCCTGGACGTCGTTTTTGGGGGCAATCTGTCCTTTTTGTGGCGTTGTCAAGATTGTTGCGAATGGGGTAGCAATCCAGGGGGTGGCGGTGTGAATTCCCTGGCCTTTTTTTTTAGGTCAGAAGAAGGGCATTCGCAACCGGTGGAGGCGTATCTTTCCGCTCAATAGATTCCGGGTTTTTTTTATGACTTTTTGGAAGTCGCTGGTGGCTTTGGAATTCCAAGATAAGCTTCTTGACCTTGGGGATGCCTTTCGATTTTCTGATCTCAGTGAATTAGTGTGGAAGTGATATAAATAAAAATATAAAATATAAAATTACTCAAATCAGTAAAGTGTATTAACATAAACTTCCATTTTCTTCCATTTCTCATTAAAGGCAGAAGTAAGTTCCTTCAACCAACAACACCCCATCCATCCAAACGTGTGCACATAAACTGCGATCGATTTGCGTAAGTAAAACCAACCAGAGGAGGTCCGTGCGGTCCGGGGTGCTGTCGGTGATGGCCAAGAAATCAAGCCATCAACCCGCCTGGCCTGCCTGTCAGATGACATTTACCGTGCGCGCGATCACACTGCGCAGCCTGATGGGTCTCAGAATCGGATCGATTACACCGGTTTACCAGCTTGCTCAGGCTACGTTACTTGCGCTTCTCCCCATACCCTCTTTTCCTCTTCCTTCATGCACCATGTGCACCATGCAAGACCGCACCGGTTGGAAACCGAAAACCCCGATCCGTGTGATCCCGTTCTCACTTCCGATGCACTACTCCCCGAACCGCCGAACCCTTTTCCCCACGATGATCGATGATCCTTTCCGCGTTTCGTGTGTGGACACAAACCGCGCGGAGGCTCTGCTGCTGCTGCCACCAGCGAGGTGGAAAAATCAATTTTAATTAGTATATTAACACATTTATTGACAGAACTGATCGGGGAGCGGGCGCGCTCGTGTCCCCAACCACGATCCTCACGCTCTCGGTGTTGATGGTGTGAAACGTCGTTTGTGGGCAGCAGCAGCCTACACACACACATGGTACGATGACGAGACTGGCATCGTAAATGTTTGCAGCAAAAAAAAATCAACAGAAGAAGTGAATATAAATATTCCGTGTTCCGTGTTCCAATCTACCTCCGTTCGGACCGCAATTGTCAAACCGCATATCGAATGACTCGTGCCACACCACCAACGGATCGGGCTTAATGCGTCTCACCTCCTTTTTATGCGACATCGATCCGATCCGATCGGACCTCGGTTGGTTTGGTGATGGATTTCACGCATTTGTTTGCCACGAGCATCAATTTGCGTAATCGATTGATTTTGCGACTTTTTTGGGTGCGGGACGAGGTGCAAAAAAGGAACAAGGCGAGGACGTTACACATGAATTGGTCGTTAATTTTGCAACACCGATACAACGAACCGGTGCTGTGCTGTGTGCATTTAACGTCATGTTAACGAGTTTTGACGAGGCGGCGTGATATGCAGCACAAGACCCAAGTAGGGGGTAGCGAGTCCTTGACGGGGTCTTAATTGACGTGTTACCGCTCGGCGTGACAAGCGAAATCATGCACGAGCATCAGCATCGTGGTGCTGCTCGTGATGATCGATTTTCTCATCTCAGCGCTGATCATCTTTGAGGTTGAGACTTTATACTTTGAGCGATAAAATGTTCATGCGATGATTTCTTGGCCTCGAACGATCGATGAAATTCAACACCAACCCTGAGCCCTGGTGCCCAAACACCGGTGTTCGGTGTTCGGGGTGTGGTCATTTCACAGTCGATTGCACACCTCCAGACGGCGTGTAAATCACATGTGCCCACACACACACACAGCCAGACAGCCAGAGACCATTGCACCAAGCGCATAGTTTTCCACCGTGAAAATGTCAACGTCAATAATTGCCGCTTCCTTTTGCAATTAATGTTTTATCCATTTCGTCATCACTCTGCTGCTGCTGCTACTGGGAGCTCTGTATGTGTGTCTGTGTGCCTCTGCAGTATGCTGACTGCCGGCTGCACGCTAAGCGGACAGGACCACACACCGCGATACCGAGATACTCGAGCCTCGGCGATCAGATCGGCGGTCTGTCTGTCGGTCGGTCCGTCGGTGTCGGCGTTCTCTCTCGCTTGGGAGCTACAAACATTCGTCAAGATTTCGTCGTGCAATTAGTGCACCGACGGTGGATGCCACCCGCGGAGTCGGATTGTCGGAGAATATGGCCACGGATCCGGGGTCTGCGCGTCTGCTTCGGAGTGTACGGAGTGCCACCGCCATCGCTGTCGGTGCTGCGTTTGCTTAATTACTGACGAATGCGTCGCAGTGCGTCATCATCATCATCACTCCCGTGTGTGTGTGTGTACAACACAAACCGTCACGGTGTCACGGATCGGTGCAACGCTGCTGCCAAGAACGCTCTCTCTCTCTTTCTGCCTTTTGGGCTCGTAGTTGCAGTCGCAGTAAGCGTCGTCGTCATCGTCGTCAACCTGCCAAGGCGTTGTAATTAATCCGTTTTCGCCGGTGCTCTTAATTTCAAATTATTCGCAGCACCCCTGGGTCCTCGGTTCCCGGTCCTCGGTCCTCCGGAAACCGCAGCACACACACACACACACAGAGCGCGGCCACGACAGCAAAAGTCACGTTAAATATCGCCCTGCCAGGGTCCATATTTTTCGGTGACTGACGTTTGACGATGTTTTTCCCTTTTCTGGCCGTGCCTGGCCGTGCCACCGTGACTGCGCTCCGTGACTGCTGCGCTTGCATTTAATTTAAACATTGCGCATTTCGCTCTCGGAACCAGCCGGCCCGGGACCGTGGCCAGTTCATGCAAAATAGAGTTCGTGCGCGTGTCAAACGCATGAAAAAGAGAGAAACGAGAGAGAGAGACGAGAGCGTTTTGCGCTTTGACTCCAATCCATCAACCGAACTGGAATGATGGAGTAATAAGAATGATTTAAATATAATTTTCTTTTTCCACCAAGCCCAAAAGCAGTAAGTCATCGTGGCCGGTGGGAGGGTGTCACCTCGGAGTACTGGTGCTGGTGATCATCGTCACGCCATTTGACCAGGAGGACCCCTACGGTTGCTACTCGAAGGGGGTTAGTGGACTAGATCTCGTCTGCGAGTGTTAATATCGCAACAAGACCTTAGAACCGATGCACCGAACACCGAAAGGGAAAACCTTAGAAAATGAAGAAGAAAAACACAGACAGAGAGAGAGAGGGCAAGGGGGAGAGAGAGCAGCAGCAAACCAGAGTTAATTGTTACGCTCAATTTAGCAATTGCTTAAAATGTTAATTAAAGCCAGGGCTACGCGGCTTTTGCCACCTAATGTACGTTGTTCGTGCTCGAGCTGCTGTTGCCCGTTAGTGGTTGCGGTGCGGTGCGTTGTTGAAGCAACGGAATGCCGGTTTCGTGAAGGTGTGCCCGAGTGTGTGGTGTGGTGGTCGGTATGTGCTGTGTGAATGATTCGCGAAAATTCTTCACTCAACCACAACGCGCTTCTCAACTCAAAAATATATATGTGTAAGAGGAGGGGGTACGGAGCTGATGGGAAAACTCTTGTCGAACGATAAGTACACCGAGCACGGTTGTGGCCACGACGACGGAGGTTGGCGGGCATGTGAATGATGTATGTATGCCAAGATGCATTCCATCAGCGCACCGGATGTGGAGAGGTGCGCGAAGAGGAATTTCGGGATTCATTGAGTGTCACCAACCAATGTGTGTGTGTGTATGGTTAGTGAGGTGCGGCTCGAAATGAAGAATGGCCTCCCTTCGGCAGTCTGCCAAGCCCGGTTCACGATTTACATAACACCTTCGCGATGTTTATGTAAGACACTTTTCGCGGGTTGAGGACGTTTTGTTACATTTTCAAGTGAACGGATACAGGTATAAGATCCAAGCAACATTTGCTCAAACAAACCCAAAGTAGTCAATTAGAGACGTGCGTAGCTAACCATTTTTTTTAACAAGCACAAGCAGTAGGCTTGTGCTCCAACAATCCAACAAATCCTCCTTAGGACGCTTTGCACCTCATTACATTCGTCACTCCTCGTTGCGGAAGAGGAATTCGCGGCGTGCAAATATTAACACACAAACACACACACAAACGCAGAGACACTAATGAAATCAAATTGCGTGAAGGTGTGGCGTGAAGAAGATGGGGCTCCTCCATCTCGATCTCGGCCAGGAATGGCTTAATTCCTGTGATTTGTTTGACATCTCTGTCGTGTGAAGTGTTTTATGCGTCCGTTCGATTGCGAGACGCACGCCGATTGCGTCGACATTAGGCATCGATGAGCACGAAAAATACACGAATTTGAATTTTATTTATCCTACCTTCCCAAAACAGAAAACACATAACACAATGTTAAATATTTACCGAACGAAGCTTCGGTGCAAAGTGCTAAAAACTATCCAAAAAGGTGTTCGATAGTTCGAGTGGTCTTCACGTCGTCCATCGTCGTCGTCGTCTACGTCGTCCCACGTGATCCGAACTGGTAGTAACCGTCATGGGCCTGGGAGGTATCTGCTGACGGTATCTCGAAAACCCACAAACTAACGCCAAGTTCCCCACAAGAAGACCGAAAAGGCAGTTTTTGGACAACTTTTGCTACCATCCGTCACGGTATCGGCACACACAGAGAGCGAGAGTCGGCAGCAGCAGCATCCTTTGGCACGAGAAACCGAGAATTGAGTTGGAAGAAGTAAGTGTTCGTCAGTGTTCGTCGGGAGTGGTTTTTGACTCCAGAAAAAGGCCACCCCGAGGAGGAGCAGACGGGAGTTACTCTCGATTTGCTATTTACGGGAGCGGTAAAGATGGGAGAGGTTCCTCATTCATTTGCTTGGTTGTTAGATTTTATGGTAAGAAGATTTATGTTGCTCATTTACCAGGGGACCGGTCCCTACGCTCTGGTGCCGTCGGCCGTCGGCGTGCGGCGTGCGTCGTGTACTCCAGCAGGCCCCTTCGGTGGCAGGCAAAGACTGAAGCAGCAGCAGCAGCAGAAGCAGTAGTAGTAGTAGGAGAAGCAATTAAGCATTTAAATTTTAGTCAAATAACTCACCGGTACATGAATCAGCAGCTTGTCTAGGCTCTTGGGTATGGCACACACCGAGCACACGCTAACTGGTCCAGGAGACCCTTCTCTCTCTCTCTCTCTCCTTCTTGGTTGGAAGCCGGGGCAGAAGCGGTTTTGTAGATGGCCGGAAAATGTCGAAGAGTGTCATTACTTTCAATTGCCATTTGCGGTGACTTAACGGTAGGCGAACAGTAGGATGCCTGTAGAGCTGTAGAGGAAGTAGAGGCTTCCAATTTTGTATAAGAGAGAGGCTCGTCGGAACTCGTTGTGCGAGGGGTCGAACTCTGGTAAATGTGGCCAATTTTGCAACTTCTTTCTAGTATTCCTCAAATTCTCGAGTAGTCAGTCGAGTCGATGGCAGGTCCAGCAGCTCCAAAACGTTTCTTTTGAGAGGAATTCGTTCCGCTTGTCTCTATATCTTTCCTCAAGAAGACGTCCCTTCTCGTCAGGTCAGAGTAAAGGGTTCTTAAGGGACGTATTTTCTCCAAAAAGATGATTCAGGCGTATTGCTTCTTTCTGTAACATTTTCGGTCGAAAGGTAACGGTTACGTTCTATCCTATCTTGTAGTAGAGTCGACGAGGTATTTAAATGCCTGCTCTCCAGTCATTTGACTCGCCCTTTCTAATGCGGACCATAGAGCCATTGGACCTTCCGGGTGATTAGACGAACTTCGATCGATTGAGACATATTGGCAGACGACGAAGAGAGCGAGCGAGAGAGAGCCCCAGAATGACTCATTCCCGGACACAACAACCGACGACGACGACGACGACGAGGACGAGATGATGATCACTCGACTCGACTTCGATGACTCGATGTTCGACATTCCGCAAAACCCCGGGCGCAGGGGAACTGAACACGGTTTAACGGTCAAATTAATTGCTCTAAGTTTTAATTAGGAAATTCCAGTTCCCAAAGGCACGGCGCTAGGACGAGATGACGCGCCTGCCGCGACTCCCTGATACTGTTGCCCAGGGATCGTGCGTGCGCGCGTTCGGTTGTAATATAAATGTTATTTCGGTTATTTGTCTCGTCGCACGACGCGACCGCCGTGCGCCTTGACTTTTCGTTTTTGGGGTGGTTTTTTTCTGGCAAATCCGGCGTCTAAAATCGATAAACTATCGATTAGTCCTGGATCTGCGGTCTCGAAGTCGCGTCTCGCCTCGACTTTAAAGCGGTCGGAATTTGGCTTTGGACAAGAAATGAAACTGGATCTCTCGAGGGGAGATTTCTTTAATTTAGTGCCGCTTCCAGCATCCTTGCTCGATTGTTAAACAGTGTAGCCAGTCAGCCTTCAGCATGATGATGAGCATGTGAGACGTAAACGACGTTACACTCCATTTTCGCATTCCGGCGAGGTCCTGCGAATGGAATTCGAAAGTAACGGTAATGGTTCGGCATCGATCGAACGAGCGCTCAACGAGCGCCAAGCTGACGTTTGATTGTAGCGCATAATTCATCGGAGGACAGGCGAAAGGCGAATCGGCGGCGATCGAGTTGGCGTTATCGAGCGGTTGGTCTTGCGGATCGATTCCTCCAAAAAAAGGGCTCATTTGCATGCAGGACAGGAGACGGTGGGTGGGTGGGTAGTGTTTTGACGTTATTAAATATTGATGCTACAGCACACAATCAGCATCGGCAAGCTGTGAGGCATTCCACATTCACCACCGCGATGTCCTGCCGCTGATTGCGAACACGCACCAACAGCACCAACAGCAACAGCAGGAACAAAGAATGTGCACGCGAATGTGCAGCGCGAGTTACGCCACGGCAGATCGCGAAGCCCCTTCGTCCTCATCTCCCTGCTTCTCCTCCTCATCATCATCGTCGGCCACCGTTGCGACCGTCAACCGACGTCAGAAGCAATTACGGTTTCCGAGAGCGATATATAGAGAGGAGGAATTCTGGTTAATGTGCCAGACCACCCACGTCGGCCACGGTCGGTCCACTCCGCACTAACAGACTCCAAGGAGAGAATGCGAGGGGAGTGTTGTATCTTGATTTTTGTTTTGTTTTTATTTTGGTTTCCTTCTACGCGACTCGCGGCATGGCATGGCGTGCACTGCAGTCCGTTCCGAGGGAATGAGGAGCGTATGGTGAGGAACGTTGGCGTTGTGCAGAACGAGATGAGCGGGATGAATCCCGCGGCAACATTCTTCCACCATCGACCGACACCGGAGCGAGGGTAACGGAACAAAAGAGGTGGCGGCAGGAAGAAAGAAAGAGAACGAAGTACGCGGCGCGTGGAAAGCGAGGATCGCGATCGGTATGATCTGGTCTGAGGTCTCCCCAAAATGGCGAGCATTAAATGATGGACCATCGTTCGATGCGATCCGTCATCCTAACCTCCGGAGACCCGCGGAGACTCCGGCCGCGACCGTAGTTGGATCGGAACGGAACGGGCTTTTCCCAGGAGAGGAGGACCCTGGAACCCTGGAAGGTGGATCGTGGCCCGATGACAAATTGCTTGGTCGGGTATGTACCGGTCGTCGTCGTCGTTGTCGTGCCCCTTATCGTGGGATGTGATCGTGCAGTGATTACAGTTGCAGCACTAGACATCGGACTAGGATATGCGACGTATGTGTGTTTCAAGGTGCAAAATGTTATTTTGTCCGCGAGGCACATGGCTGTAAAAGGAGAAGGCTAGCAGGAATTCGAAGCGCGGTTAGTGTTGTCGATTACATAGTAGGATCACGGATATGTTTGTCGACGTGTTGTTCAAAAAAGGATTAACGTTGAAACTGGTTGGTTTTTTGTATCAACAAATGTATTGCCTTAGTACGATTCCTGATTGTGTTTATATTTGAGTTGCATAAATTTATACCTCGTTACCCAAAATTTTAAAACAGGGAAAATATTTTCTTTTGATTCTGAGTAAAGAGTAATGTTCTCTTCGAAGCGAAGCTACAACAAAGTCTTAAGATTGTTATTCTAGGCAGTTGCTGTATAGAATTTGATGATGAACGCACTTAAAGAGAGGGAGCTTTGGTTATTTCGGATAAAAAAAAAGGTTTTTTTTTACCATTTTCAGTGAAGAAACCATTCAACTGTATTGTTTTCAAAATAATTTCATATTAACCTACAACTTTTCAAGAATATTTGGTTCTTTTTGAAGAAGATTTGTTCAAAACTACGTTCATGACATCCAATCTAGAAAGGCAAGTCTGCAAAAATGTACTTTTTTTGGTGCCCATCGTAGCCACTTGCCGAGTCATCAGAAATATACAATTCAATATTCTTTAGTTAGATTATTAGTTTATCCAGGTATTCCCGTCAAGTTTTCATAAAATATCCATTTTTTAGATTTTTGGCAGACTTTTGAAGCTGAAAAAATGATGATTTTTTCGATGATGCTCCAAATAACGAGTTTTACATAATTATTTTTAAAAAAATATCAATGATTTTTTTAGAAAAACTCGATGGGGCTACCTGGCAAATAGAATATAGATTATGTGTTCAAAATTTCTAATCGATCGGTTCAGTAGTTTTTATGCTACGATGGGCACCGACTTTGAAAACGTTGGTTTTGGGAATCGCGATTCAAAGTCGCGAGATGCTTTGAGATTTGTATGAAACTCTGTTTTTCAAAATTCAATATCTTTGACAATTTTGATTCGATTTATCCCAAAATTTCACACAATACTCTTGAAAGGATAAGCACTCATAAAAACATGAATAATAAAAAGTAAATGTGAAGAAATAAAATAAAATACCGAGTCCCCCCCGCTTAAGGCCTATAGCTTACTTCTTGAAGATTCTTTTTGTATTTGAACAAAAATGACACTGCCTATATTATTGTAGCTACATTCTTCTTCAATATGTAAATTATTCCTAACAATAAGCCCAAAATCATTCTCGCATAATGAATGTAAAGCACAGCATCTGATGGCGCTATGGAATACGTACTCTCAAGGTGTTTTGTTACTGTTTATTCTATCGCTTTCAAGATCAGAATCACATGTACACCGAACCAGTTCCCGAAGATCCCCCAGTGCTCCACAAAATAGAATACTTTCGATTCTTCTGGCCTCGTGATATACGCATCTACTCCCGAAGTTACCTGCCATTGTCTGACATCATCCGATGCTGTTCGATAAACACCCTTAACCACCCCGTACATCACCAGTACAATACCCAATATAATCCACTCATCAAAGAATTGATCAAGTGTTTATCCGACCGTGTTGTCCATGATTCATTCTACGGACTCCTTTCTCACTTTCAACACCCATGCAACAACATACAGCTCTCATGTTTTAAGCAATACACAACACAATGCGTGTAACATAGCCTTTACCTGTAGACTACCAGGCGAGTAAACACCACCTCACAAGTGTCCCGAGAGAGTGAGAAGGCAGAACAGTCTTCCTGACAACCTGCGAACGTCTTGTTGTAGACAAAAAAATAACATTGTTATGATTCCAGATCACCCAGAATGGTTAGGTAGTTCGCTCAATATCGTGTCTATTATTTCGTCCAAACACAAAGACGATGCGTCCCAAGTGATATAGCCCCCTTTGGGAGGGGAATGCAAACATGCTGGCTGGCCGGCTGGCTGGCTAGCGGTCGAGTTGGCTTCGAGAGGGCAAATGGTGTACGCGCCTAAGCAAACACCCGCAGTTGGTCTGATCATCGAGCGTCGAGTGCAGACCATACATGATACCGACGAACACGACGACGACGCGGTGCTTCATTTCAGGGATTAAGGGAATCGCCGAGAAGCTAATCCTTCCTCGGATACCGCACCTCATCGTACATTCCTTCTGCGCGTGAGTCGCGTGATCGCGAAATGGGGTAAACTCCACTCCGCTGCTGGGAGGTTTATTACCCCGAACGATCTGTACGAACTATACGATACCCCTCCCGGTAGCTCTAACGTGACCTGCGGGCTCAGCAGTCCTCGCTGAACCGGTGAATGAAGTAATAAAACTCCGCTTTATGAAATCAAAGACAATTAATTGCCTTTTCGCTGGACCCACTGGAGCAGCAGCACCAACTCCGAGATGCCCTTTCCGTGTCGTGTCGGCCACGGTGGAAATGGGAATGCTAATTGGACATACTTACGATCTTATGATCGAGCGCTGGCGAAGATTTTTCGCTCCAACCGGACCACCCACGATGGGGCCACTGGAAGCTGTCGAAGCAACGAGAGGGACAGAAAAAGAGAGAGATAGGGAGAGGGAGAGCACGCTTTAACGTTAGGAGCACGCAAGGAGCGAAACATGCGAACACTTTAACGGTTACTGGCACTCCTGGGCTTGGCTTTCGGTCGTGTGGTCGGTTGTGCACCATTTACGCCTAGCAGCAACGCCTTGTGGCCACAGTGAGGTCCAGAACAAACGATCGTTTGTAACACACACACGGCACTCCGGAACGGAACAGTCTTTGGGGCCTTTTGACGAGTTGACAAATTGGCGAATTTATCGAATGTTTGATTTATGACTCAGAGCGCAAAGCATGCTCTGACTGTAGGGGGTGGTGGTTTGCATGCTGCATGATCTCTGGTTCTGATCGTTTACGTGCACACAATGGCCAACACACATACAGAGCAGCCCAGTCGAACTCGTGTTTAACGCCTTTCGCGTGATCACACAACGGACATTACACACGGACGGACGAGAAAATGACACGACACGAATCAACACAACACGATCGATCGATGGATCGATGGATCGCGGATCAACATAATCGCGGGCATGCATCGCGCCCCGATGATCGTGTGATCTCGCTTGCTGTTGCTGTTGTTGTGGTTGTTGTGTTCCAGATGTTCTTCCCTCGTGAACGATTTATGTTGCAGGCTGTTGTTTGTTGTGTTGTGTTTTTTGTTTCGATGTGCTGCATTCCGATCGAATGATCGAGATCGATTTTTGAAACAATCCTAAGAGCCAGCATATGATCCGTATCTCTCTTCAGCCTTTTTTTCCCGGACTCACGAAGGGTCCGAACATCCGATCAGGCATCAGAAGACAATATGGCACAGGAGGGACATTCGAGTGTCCTTCAAGAAGCAACAGCAGCAGAAGCGAAGCGCGCACTGTCTCGCGAAGGAGTTTTCTCGGAAATGGGGACCACTCTGCACACACACGCACATACTCCTCCTCTCGAAAGCAGGAGAAAGGATTGAAGAGCCTTCGGTGCGATCGCGATCGTGAGCGAAATGTTCTCGATCGCGCGCGCCTGTGTGTTAGTGGACGACGCCTGCTTGGCCCCGGGGACCTGCGTGGCCACGGGGCCGTCGAGTATCTGGTAAACAAACAAGAGGCCCCACCAAATGGCCCACCACGAGCTTGATCTGGCGCAACATCGTCATCGTCATCGTCATCGTCGGCACCCGGATCGGATCATCATCTTCCCGTGGTGTGCGACC
The DNA here is from genome assembly GCF_943734745.1 of Anopheles darlingi. NCBI lineage: Eukaryota > Metazoa > Arthropoda > Insecta > Diptera > Culicidae > Anopheles > Anopheles darlingi. The sequence continues at coordinate 66,195,480 of NC_064874.1, forward strand.
CTGGAGGAAGGAAAGGGTCCCAAGGGAAGGGGTGTAAAGGGGGCGCTTTTGGTTAAGCAAACAACAAACGATCCATAACAACATGATCTTTCGCCCCACACCCTTTGCCCCCTCGCATGACATGACACAGTGATGATGGGCGAGTCCGAGGGCAGTTCTCATTCGTCCGTTCACACACACACACACATACACACACACAGAGACACCGCAGAGCATATCATCACGCAGATCACCATCGCTGTGCCACTGCGCTTGGCGCTTGGCGCGGTGCTCGGAATGTTATTTTTTCCCTCCCTTCCTCTGTTTTTTTTTAACGATTGTTAGTTTTATGAGGTTTTCACTGTAATGTTCACCCATCCCCGGGCTTCCTTTACCTCCCCTTCCGGGGGCATGCAGCATCATGCTCGAGCAGTCGAGCAGCAGCCACCTGGATCGCCAGCTGGCGCATCATCGCTGTTGCTGCGGTGTGCATTGATTCTCGGGAATCCACTCACATGAGACGGCGTGAGAGAGGCCGTGCGTGGCCGTGGCCCCTCGAGGCGCCATAGGGCACCCCCGAGCACACACACACACGACGACGACGACGACGACGACTGTGCCACACTTCACGGTCACAACCTCCCACGGGTGGTCCTCGGTTTTTGGGGACGTGGAACTCGTGGAAAACGCATTTGACGAGGAGAAGAAGGCAAAGGGTTTAGTGTTTGGGAAAACTCCTAAACTCCGGAGATTCCTCCGGAGTTCGGTTGGCCGGCTGACGGCTGTTTGTACATCAATTACCGACGCATCGGATCGCGTTGATTGTGTGGACCGCAATGGACACAGAGACACGAGAACAGGAGCGCGGGGACAGGAAGGAAGTTCCGAAAGATGTTTTCCCTCACTTTCAATTCACCCGCAGTTCTCATGACGTTTTTTTTTCTCTTTCTCCCTCTGTTCCTTTTTCCACAGGTCCACGGACGCGTAAACCAAAGAAAAGCCCGGCAGAGAAAGGCAGCGGAGGGGCGCAGACAGCTGGCAGTGGTGGTGGCACTGGTGGCGGTGGTAGTGCTGGTGGTAACGGTGGCAATGGTGGTGGATCTGCGGCCCTCGCCGATGACAAGCGACCTCGGACGGCATTCAGTGGCCCTCAGCTGGCCCGATTGAAGGTAAGGGTGGTGGCGAGAATGTTGTGAAATGTAGCATCGAGGTGGAAAATGTCGAGCATTATCACCCCACTTTTGGGACCAGCTCTGGCGCTCTTCGCGATCGTCGGATCGGTGATAATGAAGCGATGATTGACCGCCACCGATTGTCACATCTGAGGCTGAGGAGAGTTTACTTAACGGTCTACTTAGTGTGTCGCTAATGTGTTCTTTAATTCCTATTTCCCCTCTCCCTCCCCTTACCACGACCACCACCATCAACAGCATGAGTTCGCCGAGAATCGCTACCTGACCGAACGTCGCCGGCAGCAGCTGAGTGCGGAGCTGGGACTGAACGAGGCGCAGATCAAGATCTGGTTCCAGAACAAGCGGGCCAAGATCAAGAAATCGTCCGGCCACAAAAACCCCCTAGCACTACAGCTGATGGCCCAGGGGCTCTACAACCATTCGACCGTCCCGTTGACGCGCGAAGAGGAGGAACTACAAGAGATGCAAGCAGCGGCAGCGGCCGCCGCAGAATCGCGAACAGGATCAGCAGGACCTGGCGCGGCGGCAGCAGCAGCAGCATCGGCGAGCGGATAAGCTACTAGATCCCGACTAGACACTGTACGGTGGTTCTATTTATTACCAATCGAAGTGACGTGAGAAGGGCGAAGAGAGACTCTCCCGAACTTCTAAATACCTAACCTACACGAAACCATGGCAATAGCGGAGAAGAAGTAGAAGCAGCAGAAGAAACGTAGTAGTATCGACGTCGTCGTCGTCGTCGGAAGATAGTGTTGTAGGAAGCGACGAGGAAGATCAGAAATCTGTGATATCTAATTAAAAGTGGACTAACAAACGATGACGCGAGCAATCGATCGCGAGGGGGCAGATACAGTAGTTGGGGAGTAGATAGATCCAAGTGACAGGTTCATCGCGATGTCACAACAAGCATCTGCATCACAAAACAAACACACACACACGCAGCATACACATAGTTGTACAGGATTATTAACGTTTTATTTATTAGCACTTTGCCGAGAACCTGAGAAGGAAACCATTTCTTCTGTTTGTTTTTTTGTTTTTTGTGATCGCCTACTCGGATTCGAACGGTTCGAAAAAAAACTTCCATCGCGTGCGTCCTTGTTGGCAGATGGAATGTTCCTGATAAGGTCCCAATCACTAGTGGGGTGTGTGCGTGCGTGTCTGTGCGTGTGTGTGGTCATTTCAATGCTTGCTCTCCCTTCATCATCATCCCATCAGCATGCCAGTAGCTTTCACGCGAAAAAAAAAACGGAATCAGGATCGGAATTCGGGTTCCGGTTTTGACGCCAAAGCGCACTCCTCGCCAGCCTCAGCATCTCTCATTAGCACAAGCTTGCTCTGGGAGTTTATAATTCACAATTTCGGTTTTCAGCGGTTTTGATTGGCCAAAACGAGACACAGTAAGAGGCAGTAAGAGAAATGGAAAGAAGAAAGTGTGAAAACCCCGTTGTTGCAACTGCAACAACAACATCAACCTACCTTACCCTAGACCACTGGCGCTCGCTGGCACTATCATCAGTGATCCTGTGAGTGTGAGGGTCTTCTGTGTTTGTCCAGCGATTATAAAGAGGGTGGGCGAAAACTTACTCGGAAATAAAGTATTCATAGTTCAATTGAAACAAAAACAAGGAGTTTACCAACATTCGATTGTAGTGGTGTGTGTCCGTGCAGGTTGATTGCTTCGTCGTGGATGTTTGGAAAGAAATCCTTGGCCGAGCAAGAAGGACACGCGAGAATTCAGTTCAAGTGTGGCATGGCCTGCTGGGGTAGAGGTAAGTGAAGGTATGTAGTTATGTTGTTGTTGTTGTACTGTGCTGCCAAGTGTAATGGCATTCCGTCCGAACTTTTTACATAATTTAGTAGCGGCTTGATTGCGTCTGGTAATGAAGTTATCATGGAGTTGCTTGTTAGTATTTTGTTTTGTTTCTTGGTGAGTTGAAGACTTATTTTCAGCGATCGATAATTGGATGCCTCTTATCATACTTCGTCTATTCGTGTCTAGAGATGTTTTATAGATTAACAATAATTAAAGGTCTTTACGCGTTACAATCACAAATAGAATCTCTTCAACCTCATTTACTTCAAGGACCAGGCACTTCTCTCGAATCGCTCTCGTAGCTTTCCGTTCCAAAATAATGAATTCTGTTTCCCTCGCCGATTATTCCAAGACATAATACACCCGTTTATCCGATAAACGCTCACGAGAGCGCTCTTCGAATGCATTGCTACCCACGACTCACAATTGACTAACAATTAACTTGCCTCTACTAGGCTTATTATCTTCATCACTCAATCGAATCACGTTGATCGAATGCGATTGCCTCTATTCGTTGTTCGTTTCTCCAGCACCTTTTCCGAATCCGATGGCCGGAAGCAATTGCTTCATTTGCGCCACGCGCGCTCACTTCCAGCTCATTGTTGTGCGGTCTTTTTGAAAAAACGGTTTTCTACTCGCCGTTAAGCACCCGCCTCGGTATGACCTCAAAATGATGTTCGGCGTTGTTCCAAGTACCGCGGGACACGCAAAGGCTTCGCGTTCGAGAAGTTTGGAGGAGCAATTCTCGCTCTCCTCCCCCCAGTTTGAGGGGTGCAAATCGGTGATGTTCGTGCGATAAGCCAACGCCAAGTCAAGTCCAGACCCAACCCCGGATTATCGTCCATCGAAGTCGGGGGTCTTTTGCTTCTGACCGCCAGCGCGTTAGGAGGGATGCTCGAAATTCTCGAATCCGAATACTACCCCCACAAAAACACCCCAATTGGTCGCGGAATGGAGTGAAGATACAAGTCGCTTCGAGTGGTTTTTGGACAAGAAGGGAAAGGAGAAATAGAGGACCCGGAGAGGGTGGGGAACATGAAATTAAGTTATGAATTTATGGAATCGCAGGAACTCCATTTTGTTTTCGTTTCTCTCCGGACTTCGCGGCCGGATAGAGAAACTCATTTACACCCCTCTTCACCACTTCAGCCCCTCTTGTTGGACGGGCGAATGGCCTTATCTACGACACCACCAACTCCACCGCAAACATGCAAATGAAGCAAAGGAGGCAGCAAAATGGTGCCCAGGACGATGACGACGCAACAACGACGCACCGATTCTCCTCACGACCTTTACCCGGCACAAGTGTGTGTGTGTGTGTGTCTGGGACCGATGAAACCTTCGATGAATCTGGCACAACGATTGGCACTCTCTCCCTCTGTGTGTGGGAGACTTGGAGGAGGAGAAAAGCATTAACATCACCTATTTGGCTTTATACATCAAAGCCCGCGAACGCGAACTATGTTGCCGTTCCCCCCCGGGTGGTGTTGGCCCGGCTCGTTCGCCGTTGGTGGGGCTCCAAATGTGGCATTAAAACTTCGTTGTTGGCCTTCTTTCGCGGCACCCTCCTCCCACGAGGTGGATCCCGGCCGCGCACGAGCGCGTGATCGAGGTAATTATGTTTTGCCGAGGATTGCGCCGCACCAGAGAGTTGCGTGTAAATGGAACGGCACACCGGGATGGTGGTGGTAGTGGTAGAGGACTGGTAAGCCGCGGAATTCCTCGGTTCTACCAAGAATGAGATTACATTTTATTACACTTCACTTCGTTGGTCGCACTTCGGAGTTCTGTGTGCGGAGTGGGCGCGCAAAACTTTTACTCGCGGCCAATTCCGCGGTGGATTGGATCCAAAAATCGGCCCCCCTTCCCCTTTTTGCGTTAGGTGACACCGCAGGGCCGCTGGTGCGTAGTGCGAGCCGGTCGATTTATGGCCAGCGTTTAACAGTTAACGATTTCATTAGGCCGCCCGTTTTTAATAGAGCCATATTTATCGTCGTCGATGGGTTTGCTGTGGGTTGTATTCTTCCGCGTGTGTACGCGTACTCTAGTAATAGAAGTCGTCAGAACTCTATGCCGAGGCTCTGTGTGGCATTATGTATTTGGAGTAATAAAGCAAAATGTAACCCAAGCGCGTTCTGACAAGCGTTGGACTTCACTAAGGCAATCGAGGTAAAGAAGCATAATAAATACGGGAAAAAGTGGGGAGTTGATGGTGATTTACAAGACGATGGACACGAGTAAATCAGGTTGTGTTCGACCTGAATAGAATTTGCATTTTAATGGGCTTTATGAACGGTGATATTGAGCTCGGGCCAAACAGTTTATTGATTTAATTTTCAGTCTCTGCAGGTCTATTGCTCTTTGTCATTTGTTATGATCCATGGAAGTCTGCTTTTTGATTGATCTCTAGCGTTTTGATTACGTTATAATGCTCAGCAAGGACATGGATTTGCTTGTCATGGAAAGCAGCTTGAGGGCGAATCCCTTTCTTGCTTAACCGTTTCAAACTCAAGAGGATATTCTCTCAAGAGGATGAATCTGATCAATGCATTTGGGAAGATATTTGCGGCGAAATAATACAACTAGGGCCCAATTATTCAGTGTTACTTTTTACTAAAAATCATCGATTACTGAGGAGATTGTGATGTTCTCATTTGAGTTATCATCGCGATAAAATAAACTATAAGGTCTAGGACATACAAAAAAGGTGCCGAAGGCCATTCCTAAAGACGACTTTTTCACGTGTTTCGAAAACTGGAAAATTCGTCGGCAAAAGTTCATTGTGTCTGGGAAGGATTACTGCTGTGCTTATACTTTGTAAACGAGACATTGGAAATTGGAAGATTATTCTGGAATGGTTTGTTAAAGTTCTGCGACGTCTACTACTAATAACGTGTATTTTAAGTGGAAAAAGGTGCATTTCACAGCCCATTTATGTTTGTATTATTCATAATGTTTGCTCATTTTTACCCAGTTTTTTTTTCAAAATAGATTACTAATAAAAAAAGCTCAAATAGCTGAACGAAGAAAATATATTAGGGACCTCAGTCCGTAACGTATGTGAGAAGATCGGTAATGCAAATTCGCCTGATGAAGTTGTACTGGGAAATTCAGACAAAGATTCAAACAAAAAAGGGAAAAGTAAGACTACAACTAAGTAGACGCAGGATTCTACTAGCGGATCAAGATGTGTAAAAAATAAATATGGTTTGAATTTTATGCAACGATAGCATATAATTTTCAATTTATTGCACATTAGCAAGACTGAACAAACAGAATCGTTTGCTCATTACCTCCAGCAGTGTCCTGGTACTTGATTGTACGGCCCCTAGACGGAGCTAGAAGTAAGATAAGACGACGCTCTTGTAGTTGTTGTAACAGTTGGCAGCCAATGGTTACATGCACTTGATATTGTAATCAAGAACAATTGAAATCTATCCAGCAAAATGATGCAAACAGACTTGGAATTGAAAGAAACTACACGAAAGTAAATCATCTTTCCCCTTTTTTCACTATCTTGCCAACAAATGTAACTGCCAAGGCAACCACTACTCCGTATCTACCAAGCATGCAACATAAACACGCCTGCGGTATCTAGATCCAGTTAATCCGGCGGCATACATTCATCGCATTTCATCTTTACGCAAATCAGTCACGTGCACCTGATGGAACACGATAAAGCATACAAAAAACCAGCCTACTAGACATGCAGACAGCACGAGACGAGGAACAGAACAGAACGCTTGATTTCGTTGCACGAGGGGATTAAAAAGTGATGCTTATTGCAAGACCAAAAAAAACCATTATTATCATACCTGCTCTGCGCTACGAACCTGGCTAGTTTGTGATCGCCCATGATGTATGCCAACCGATCGGCACGCACGCCATGCTCGGCGGTTTGCATGCAGATAACGAAACGAAACGAAAATCTTCACCACCCTCTTGATGTTGATGTGGCCGGCGATCGGACACACTTTGTCAGAGTGTGTAGTTCTCGTTTAAATAAACACATGTTGTTTGACGCGGCCCCCAACTCCAAGCCAGCCGAGTAGAAGGAGAAGGAGGAGGAGGAGAAGGTCACGTACGCGAGGGAATGTAATGTAATCATTTAAAGGAATATATGATTCAATTGTTTAAATCATAACGCTTAGAGGCGTTAATTTAATGACGAATTATTTATGAATTCGCTTCTCTTCCCGTTCTCTTTCTCCCAGTCCCTGCACAGAATGGTCCGGAGGAAGAGAAGAAGGGCATTGACGGTTCACAAGAGTTCCGTGGTGCGCTGCATCGAGTGCAGCACCGATTGGCAACGGCGGCTGCGGCGGCGGCGGACATTGTGTAGATGCACCGCACAGAGATACCGACAACGACCGGGCTCCGGGTCCGTGGTGGCGTGCACTCGACGGCTTGCTTGGCACTCGGGTTGTAACCACTTACTGGCGTACTTTATTGGTCCCGAACCTCAAAGCCAAGAGCCCAAGAGCCGTTTTGCGTAGGAGCGAAACTTGCGAGTCGCGAGTGTCGATGGCGGTGGCCGCCAGCCTGGTGCAACCATTTACAAAGATCACACGAGCCCCGTTCGTTGCTTTGTGGGGGAGAGTGTTGCTGGCCTGTGTTAAGTTGAATATTAATGTGATTATGTTTTGCGTGATATAGTTATATATCATTAGAGCGAGGGGAATGGGGAGCGCGAAGGTGGCAATATGGTGGTTGGCCATTGGCATGCCGGCAAGAAGGTGCTGGAATGAAACACTAACTCACTTCACTCTCTGCGCTCTCGCACAGCACAATGTTGTTGTTACGCGTGCAGCAATCACCATTTTGTTGTTGTTGTTATTCAGCTGCAGTCGAGCTATACTGTCTCCTCCTTCTCCACCTCATGAACCCCTCGCTGGAGGACACTTTCCACCCAAACCAACACAATGGCGTATTCGCATATTGTACGCGTATTGGATCGTATTGGGGCCTTTGGTACGTCGTGACACGATCGCCAGAGTTTTGTCGGCGAAAAGTCCGTCTAATCCCGGGTGTCAAGCGTTGGCGTTGGGCGTTGGGCGTTGGGGGAAAAGAAACATTTAATTGGGCCCTC
>NC_064874.1:66213556-66283556 GCF_943734745.1 Anopheles darlingi
TCGAGCGCTCTTATCCGTCCAATCGGTGCGCCGTTTTGCAAAATGCTGTTTCAATGGCGTACCGATCGGCGATCGATCGGTGGTGACGTCAGGGAAATGGAATGCTGCGTATGAGACTCGAAGAAGGGGTTTTCACGAGCAGTGAAAGAGAAACGGAGACTGAAGCTATTTGGAAATGATTTAAATGACGCTTTTTTCTTAATTTATGCTTATAGGGTCCTGCTATTTGTTTGAGAAAAACGAGGTGATAAAATAAACTAAAGATAAACTGAACCGTGGTTTGAAATGCGAATCAACAATATTGTATTAAACTCCAACGCGTGTAGGATCGTTTATAATTTGATTTCAGTAAACAGATTTTGATGTTCAATTATTAGAAATTTGATCTTCTTTTACAAAAGATCTTAGACCTCTTAACGATGATTTTTTTCATTCTTGCACTTCAATTAGATATTCCTTTCAATGCTTAGTAATATCTCTTAACAAAATTGACTTTCTATACGTTAATCAAGCTTTTAGCACATTTCGTTATTTATAAAGAAAAAATATGCCATTTTTTATTTGTGATTTTCTCAAGGTATCAAGTGAAATTAAGAGCAGAATGCGGATACTAGAAGTTTGAAGCGTCACGTTGATAGAAAACTGAAAAAGAAGTTTGTTTTTAGAAATTCTGACGAAACATAAAACCCAAAGCAGTATATTTCCTCTGGTACCACATGACGTAGACAAAACTGCATTAAAATATGACCTGGGCAGTGACAACAGAACCAGATGTAGAGAAATTAAATAAATTGAATTTGCATTGTATTACTAAATGTCTTAGCAAAAGCAGTTCCTTATCTTTCCGTTCACTTCTGATTCTGATCCTGCTGCTGGCGTAAGAAACGTTTTCAAACCCTAATGGTTGCTATTCATTCTGAACCTTGAACCATCTGAAATTCTACTCAAGAAATTCTACATCAGCTCGTCCTACTCGCGGCTTATTTGGCTGCCCACCAATAAACGGTTCGAAAATATGTTCTGTTTTCCGCAATCGACAAACGTTCCAGCGGCGAGGTGAGCGGCGAGGTGAGCATTCAAACCGAGACATTTGTAGCGACCCGACCCACCTTCGACCACCTCTTTAGCCAGCAGTTCGGTCGCTTCAAACGCAAGCGTTATTTCTTATTCATTTCGACTTTCGGCCGATGCAATTGATCTCAAAACGCCGACATTTAGGCAAAGCACGTCTACCACCGTCACCGGTAGAGGGCAGGGCGGGACAGCAAAACTGCAGTGTCAGCACCTACGCGGCCCGCAAGAACTCCTCGCGTGAGGTAGGCCCAATCCACAACAAGCCGCACCGCGAGGCCCAGCCCCTAGCCTATATTTGACACCGCTCGGATGTAGGTCGGTGCCGAGCCGAAGTCAGCTGCGCACCTGAAGAGGAAAGACGATGCTTTCTTACGGTAACGGGAAAGGGATGACAGAGGCGTAGGAATGACATAACCGGCGCCTCGACATCGGAGACATAGCACGCGCCCCGAACCCCCGAAGAAGAGGACAAGACGATGCTTTGTTCCGGTAACGGAAAAGGGAGAACAGAGGAAGGAATAACATAATTGGCGCTCCGATATCGGAGACATAGCACGCGCCGAAAACGTTATAGTTATAACACCCGAAGATCGCCGAGAAGTCCCGAATTACCGGTGCGCACATAGATCAATTATGTACGGATTGCGCAAATCAATCAATTATTGCATCATCCCGATCATGCCGAATCAGCCGATGACGTCAAGTTGACAGAAATTAACCAATTGTATCATCCGGATCACGCTGAATCAGCTCGATGATGTCAAGATTACAGAGATTAACCAATTGCATCGGCCCAATCCTGCTGAATCAGCGCGATGACGCCAAAATTACCTAAATTTACATAAGGACGAACTATGGAAAAGAGGGGGGAAGAGAGGGTGAGAAGGGACTCGTTACGTAACAATTAGAACTAAAATTAAGACTATAAAAACCCGTGAATTTCAATAAACGAGTTGAGTTGTATTTTTGTGCCGAAACCTGTGCAGTCTCGTCTTTCACTGCTAACCATCTTCTTTCAGGTAAACCCTCCTCGGCCCCTGCCCCGCCTCTTGATCCTCTAGAGAACCCCACCCGCGGTAATTCTCTACTGGACACCAATTGGCATTCCCGGGCAACTGACTAGCCTCCCCACTCTCGTGGAAAGGTTCTATAGGACAGCGCTCAGCCTTTCGATCCGCTAGAGAACCCCACCCGCGGTAATTCTCTTTTGGACCTCGATTGGCAGATACGGGCAGCTGACTAGCCTTTCTGCTCCCGGGACGGTTCTATAGTTGGGTAGCGCTCAGCCTTTTGGTACGTTAGAGAACCCCACCAGCGGTAATTCTCTTCCGACCACCAATCGGCATATACGAGCCACCGACTAGCCTCCCCCCCCCCTCTCTCCTTGCTGTGGAAAGGTTCTATAGGACAGCGCTCAGCCTTTCGATCCGCTAGAGAACCCCACCCGCGGTAATTCTCTTTTGGACATCGATTGGCAGATACGGGCAGCTGACTAGCCTTTCTGCTCCCGGGACGGTTCTATAGTTGGGTAGCGCTCAGCCTTTTGGTACGTTAGAGAACCCCACCAGCGGTAATTCTCTTCCGACCACCAATCGGCATATACGAGCCACCGACTAGCCTCCCCTCCCCCTCTCCCTGGGAAGGACAGTCTGAATACACTCCTGGTGACAGCCTGCGCAGAAAAAGCGCCATCGACCACTCGGGCCATAGCGGCCGACGGACTTCATCAGTCCGTACATGATTAGGTCCAGACCCCTCTCCGGGTTTGGCCTCTTCATCTGGTGACAGCGGTGGGATATAGAATCCTATATCGCTTAGTAATTACCCGGTGGGTAACAGAACGCGATATTATAAAGTAGGGAAGTAAAGTGTAAAGTAGGACCGTGAAGTGAACACCGTCGACGTGCTTCCAACGGCATCCCAGAACAACGGCCATCACGAGGGAAAGCGTACCCGAAGATGTCGAAGCGGATTGCATTCACAATTCTGTGGTAAGTCATTGGTAGCAGGTAAGTACAGCGGGTGAGAAAATATGTGAAATAAATCCGCATGTATCGCCGGATACATTAAGCAAACTCACATGTATCACCAACGCTGACGGGTTCTGCACGGTACCGTTATTTGCCTCGGCCGACCGCCGAGGGACACAGTGGGTGAAATCGTGGTGACAGCTCATCATAATTGGTGAAATTTGAGCAAGCCGTGGTTCTTGTGCGCAACTTAGTCGGCATGCAAGCCATTGTCGATTGAATCGATTAAAGTGCTGATCTACGTTTGTACGCAAAATCAAAGAAAACCGCGCAGGCGAATATTGCCAGCCTGCCGGTACAAAGCTTTGAATGACTGACCGTACGCTACGAAGCAAGACGGCCGCAGCAAAGTCTCAGGAGACTCTTGCTAATTGCGACAACGTTCATTTTTCTGACGGTTCACCGGCGATTGTCATAACTAAGGCCGCCACGGAAAACCACGAGGAAATAGAAGCAGCGGTAAGTGAGGGGGCGACGGAATCCGTAAACCGCCGAGAATCTCTAGTGCATTGGCCAAGTGCGGGTCTCGCTGACTGGGAACCGGAGTCCGACTATTCGCAGTATTTTCGCGACTTTAGAAAGAGTATTGTACGCGATAGCCTCACTTTGAACAGAACCTTCCAAGAGCTGAAGATGAGCAAGCCGAGGGAATTTCCGATTGAGCGAGCCATGGGACTCATCCCAGAGTTCCGAGGTAGGGCCGACGAATTAGATCTCTTCATACGCCAAGTAGATCGCGTACGAGAGCGGAATATTTTAGACGAGGATGATCTTTTAGATATCGTCCTCACGAAACTCAAAGGTGATGCTGTGAGCCATTTCCATCGGATAAGAGCAAACAGTTGGGAGGAAATGAAGGTGCTTCTCGTCAAAGAATTTGGTGACCACTACAGTTTGGAATCGGTTTTCCATAAAATCGAGACCTTGGCACAAAGGGCCAACGAAACCCTCAAGAAATACAAAGACAGGACTCGAACCATGTTCGAGTGGATAGCGTCGTTTGCCCCCGATAGTGAACAACCATATGCGCTTCGGCACTTAAAGCACCATTTCGTGGCTGGGTTGAGGGACGAAAATTTGAAAACGATGGCTCTTATTCAAAAGTCCATGGATCTCGAGTCGCTGATGGATTATCTCGAAGAAGTGCACGACAACGCCGATCGCGTTACAGATGCGGCTCGTCGTCTCCGGATCAACGAGTATGACTCAAGACCGGTAGTTAATGAACATCTTTATGTTGGGGCTTGTGCGCATAAACCCCAAGACCCCCGAACAGGAAGATGGGATCAGCCATGGCCACAGGAGCCACGATACCAAGATTTTGGTCATGCAGCTCAGTCTTACAGATGCATGAATCCGGGTTATCCGATTCCCCCGTGGGGGTATAGCCCATATGGCCGAGACCATGGTACGCCCCCGTTAGGCGGATACGATCCCCGATATCCAGCCCCACCATGTGGGTATGATCCACATTACAGAGATCATGGGTATAGGACCCATCCTTGGGGGTACGATCCGTATTATAGAGACTACGGGTACAGGGAACAGCACTGGAGCCCGGAACCACAGTACAGGAATCACAATCATAGTGCACAACCTTGGGAAAAAGAGCAACGATCCAGAGACCAAGGCTACCGGGATCAACCCTTGGGATACGATTGTCCCAACCAAGATTTTCATTCATCCAACAAGCACCACTCGAAGCCCAAACAGCCTCGTCAGAATGAACACTTTGACCAGGAGGCACGACACGAGGGCAATGCCCAGGGAAATAGGAACCACGAGAATCGATCGAGCAACGATCGTCCACAGACATCACGTCCCGAACAACAGAATGATAATTCCAAACAAAAAAACTAGAAGTTGGGAACTTGCGTAAACGTAGTGACGATCGAGGTTCCCGTTATCATAAGAACGAAATCAAGAAGGAGACACATAGAGCGCACAATGAATTAGCGCCACGCAATGTGAGTGATCTCGTGAAAGATGAGACGCTCAACCTAAACATAAACAGCGCCATCCAACAGAGCCATAATAATAAGAATGTGGGTCACGTTAGGAAGGAGTTAGAATGCATAGGAACTGGTCTCGTCGGCATAAAATTGCACACCCTTCGAGGTGAACCCGAACCCATACTCTTTATGCTCGATACCGGTGCCTCAGTAAATTTGCTGCGCTGGAAAGAAGCCGTTAACATGGGTATGAATGGGATTAATATTAAAGCAATTACGCGACTAGCCGGGATCAGCGGAAGAATAATCGAAACTCTTGGGACCTGCCAAATCGATCTGAATATTGGAGGCATTTGTTTCCCAACAGTTTTTCATTTAGTGCAAGAATTAGCATTGCCAGGATTATTAGGAGCTGATTTTTTCCACCAATATGCATCAGAAATTAATTACAATGAGGGATATGTGACTCTACATCCACAAAGAAATATTGAGGAACCATTCAACCAAAACTACACGGTAGTGAAGGTTACAGAGGGTGGAGCCGACAAGGCATCTCAAGGAATGGCGTTGCATTTTGGTATGATACCAACAACAACAGAACCAAAAGTACTGCTTCAGGAAAAACTGGAACGGAATAATTCCGAACAGGACGTGGATGTTTTTGTTGAAGTAGAAAATGATAAAGATTATCGCGAAACGGTCTTAGATACCAATTTTGGCAGCGATTTAGCTTCATATCGCAGCATCAAAGAATTGGATCGAGATTGGAAATCCCGAAAGAAAAAGAAATGAATAGGGACAAGCGAATCTTGAATCCATTTAATAAAACCGCTACTGGGCATTGGACAAGGAAATAAAAGGAAATAAATTATTCTATGACAAATCGATTCGGTACGAATTGAAAGAAACAATTGTACCATAAAAATGGAATAGGAATGAAAGGCTGAGGTAACAAACGGAATGGTTAACGGATCTATATGGATCCTAAAGAGATTGAAAACAAGGAATGCGCTAGAGCATATCGGTGAACTTCCTCACCCTGATGGCTCATGAAAGACAAGACAGACCTCAAGTCACTTTCAAAGAAAATAACCGAAGATGGTTGCAAATAGGGTTGCACCAAAATAGAGGAACTAATCTATGTACGTTTTTTCTTTGAGATAAATGTTCTTGATCACCGAGACAGGACAAACAAGGACTCCTCAGATGCAACAACGACGCTAGAAACCTCATCGGTACCCGTCGATCCCATCCGAAGTTACGGGGATCGATATAGAAGGACGATCCGATCCCACAGAACGATCGGACATAATTCACCAGAGTTGGAGACGTCGCGTCGATAGCAGAGCCTCTGCGCTAGTCACCCTACGGCCCGCTGCTACAGAACGACCAACCCCCAACATGGACCTAGATCGGAACTTCCCGGCAAACGTGCCGGCACGCAGCTATGATGAATGCGGTATCCAAATACGACCGCACTCGTATGCAGAGAATATGATCGATCACCCTACGGGAGACGTATGGAGAGGCACCAGTGAGGGTAGCAGCAACCGCAGTCCCAACGTGACCAGCACCGATCGCCATGGACAGGGTGGCAGTACGGAGCCGCTAACGGGAGAATCTGAAGCGTCGGTTTTCAGCAGCAACCCGACCTCGATGACGATGGCTCGACCGACTTGGCGTCCCGAATACCTGATGTACGCAAACGAAGCCGCGCGGTTGAAATCGTTCGAGGCTTGGCCAACGGCGATGTCTCCGAAACCACAACAGCTGAGCGACGCGGGATTCTTCTACACCGGCCAAGGCGACCAGGTGAAGTGCTTTAGCTGCGGCGGAGGACTGAAGGACTGGGAGCCGGACGATGACCCGTGGGAGCAGCATAGCATCTGGTACGGTAATTGCGCCTACAGGACGACGATGACAACACCGAAACCCCTGGACGACACCATGGATAACGAGAGGATCGCAACCCCGAGCGGCGGTCCCGACGGCAAGATCTGCCGGATCTGCTATGACAGCGAGTACAATACGGCGTTCATGCCGTGCGGCCATGTCGTGGCGTGCGACAAGTGTGCCTCAACCGTCACCAAATGCCCGATATGCCAGCAGCCGTTTTATAATGTACTAAAACTTTACCTGTCCTAGTAGAAAAGTTCGTAAACGAAATCGAACTTCTAGAGTTAACGTAGCGATAGTGAGCCCCGCGAGTGGCCACAACCAGTACTGCGATCGTGTGCTCACGGGAGCCACGCCAGCGTATAGACCTAAGAATTCCGCGATAGTGAACCCAACGTGGGTCACAAGCAATAAATCGGTAACTCCGCGATGGTGAGCTCACGTGAGCCACCAAACCGATAGAATTCCGCGTACGCAAGTCCACGTGGACTCTGCATTAGATTAGACTTCGCGAAAGTGAGCCCAGCGGGTGGCCACAATCATTCCTTCTATCGTGCGCTCACGGGAGCCACGCCAACATATAGAACCAGAATTCCGCGATAGTGAACCCAACGTGGGTCACAAGCGATAAATCGGTAACTCCGCGATGGTGAGCTCACGTGAGCCACCAAACCGATAGAATCCCGCGTACGCAAGTCCACGTGGACTCTGCATTAGATTAGATCGAAACTCCGCGAAAGTGAGCCCAGCGGGTGGCCACACATATAACTCCGTGTAGGTGAGCTCAGGATAGCCCCCCCCTCCGCCCTTTCTGACTGCATACACTCGTTATGCAAGGTAGATCCGCGAACGTGCGCCCATCGATTGGCCACGACTGATGAATCCGCGTATGTGAGCCCACGTGAGCCACACGGTAGCACCAATAACGTCAGCGAAGCATAGGAAAGAATGGGTCAAACGTTACCCAAATAGGGACCCCAAACGGACCATGATTCCGGGGGAAAATTAGGCAGCTTAGGGACCGGGAAGGCCAACGGTTCAGAGGGGGATACCAAACGATACGCACCCGGGTTCAAGTCCCGACCCCCCAACCGACTTGGAGCCCCGAAGAAATCGCGACAACGGTCACAACCCTTACGCATGGATATCTCAAAATTCAAGATTAGATCAAAAAGGCCTTTAGACATACAGGTATCAGACGGTCAGGAAGCGGAAGTAACTAAACAGGTTACCAGGAGGGAAACGCACGACACAGCTAGGAGTACAGGACCTCGACCTAGGGGAATAGCCACAAAGGTGACCGAGAAATTAGGAAAAATCTAGGCGCCGTCTCCTTAGTCCGGGTTAGGGTCACAACCCACCTATTAGCCCACCTATTAGCCTTAAGAACGGACCAGCTTGTGGAACATCTCTGCGAAATGATCCACAAGCGCCAGTAAGTGAGGGGGGATGTAGCGACCCGACCCACCTTCGACCACCTCTTTAGCCAGCAGTTCGGTCGCTTCAAACGCAAGCGTTATTTCTTATTCATTTCGACTTTCGGCCGATGCAATTGATCTCAAAACGCCGACATTTAGGCAAAGCACGTCTACCACCGTCACCGGTAGAGGGCAGGGCGGGACAGCAAAACTGCAGTGTCAGCACCTACGCGGCCCGCAAGAACTCCTCGCGTGAGGTAGGCCCAATCCACAACAAGCCGCACCGCGAGGCCCAGCCCCTAGCCTATATTTGACACCGCTCGGATGTAGGTCGGTGCCGAGCCGAAGTCAGCTGCGCACCTGAAGAGGAAAGACGATGCTTTCTTACGGTAACGGGAAAGGGATGACAGAGGCGTAGGAATGACATAACCGGCGCCTCGACATCGGAGACATAGCACGCGCCCCGAACCCCCGAAGAAGAGGACAAGACGATGCTTTGTTCCGGTAACGGAAAAGGGAGAACAGAGGAAGGAATAACATAATTGGCGCTCCGATATCGGAGACATAGCACGCGCCGAAAACGTTATAGTTATAACACCCGAAGATCGCCGAGAAGTCCCGAATTACCGGTGCGCACATAGATCAATTATGTACGGATTGCGCAAATCAATCAATTATTGCATCATCCCGATCATGCCGAATCAGCCGATGACGTCAAGTTGACAGAAATTAACCAATTGTATCATCCGGATCACGCTGAATCAGCTCGATGATGTCAAGATTACAGAGATTAACCAATTGCATCGGCCCAATCCTGCTGAATCAGCGCGATGACGCCAAAATTACCTAAATTTACATAAGGACGAACTATGGAAAAGAGGGGGGAAGAGAGGGTGAGAAGGGACTCGTTACGTAACAATTAGAACTAAAATTAAGACTATAAAAACCCGTGAATTTCAATAAACGAGTTGAGTTGTATTTTTGTGCCGAAACCTGTGCAGTCTCGTCTTTCACTGCTAACCATCTTCTTTCAGGTAAACCCTCCTCGGCCCCTGCCCCGCCTCTTGATCCTCTAGAGAACCCCACCCGCGGTAATTCTCTACTGGACACCAATTGGCATTCCCGGGCAACTGACTAGCCTCCCCACTCTCGTGGAAAGGTTCTATAGGACAGCGCTCAGCCTTTCGATCCGCTAGAGAACCCCACCCGCGGTAATTCTCTTTTGGACCTCGATTGGCAGATACGGGCAGCTGACTAGCCTTTCTGCTCCCGGGACGGTTCTATAGTTGGGTAGCGCTCAGCCTTTTGGTACGTTAGAGAACCCCACCAGCGGTAATTCTCTTCCGACCACCAATCGGCATATACGAGCCACCGACTAGCCTCCCCTCCCCCTCTCCCTGGGAAGGACAGTCTGAATACACTCCTGGTGACAGCCTGCGCAGAAAAAGCGCCATCGACCACTCGGGCCATAGCGGCCGACGGACTTCATCAGTCCGTACATGATTAGGTCCAGACCCCTCTCCGGGTTTGGCCTCTTCACATTAAAATGCCAACAGAACTTAGACCGTATCGGTCACTATAGCCGCTAATGCAGCTTCCCGTGTGCTCGCGTGATAAAACAATTCGTTGACAAATGACCAACCATTCCATCATCGTTGAATCCGTTCTGAGCGCCATCGATATCCGCATTCGGTTAGTCTGACGTACCAGACGAGGGAGAAGGAGAGAGAGAGAGAGACCCCGGGACAGAGAATGCTACCTCCAGAACACCGGGACAGAAGGACGGCTCCCGTTCTAAGACAAATGGCTCTAGATAGGGTTCGACGGACACACTCCGACGGACGATTGACACGGACGCTCAAGTAATGTTGTCACCAGAAGTCAACCGGTCACCGGTCCGGTATGGAGCGACGGAGGTAGGAAGGGTGTGCGGCAACCACTCATTCACGATCCTCCTGCCGCTGTTTCCGTCTTGACTGGATGGACTTGGAACAAACTAATCTCCTTCGACTCGCCGGACTCGCAATCAATCTCTTACCACTCCAACACCACAATACATTAGCCCTTCCAATGGTGGCCATTTGTGTTTTTACGGAACGGAATAAGTTAGAAAACTTCAAAAACGACTCATTAAAAAGAGCAGGACAAAGAGAGAAAGAGAGAAACACGCAGCATTGAGCGACATTGACGGATACGCCCAGGTATCCGGGGCCCCGGCGTAATGCTTCATCTCCAGAGTACCATCTCTGGAGCTACCTTTCGGACACCTCGCGCCCCGGGGGCATCGGACACTCCCGGCTAAATTGCCTCTAAATTCCTTCGTCAATGTATCAATTACCTTTATCCGGAGGCCATATTTTAACCTCATTTACACTTCGAGGCCGAGTTTCGTTTCCCCCGGGAACCGTGATTTGTTGAGTGATGACGTTGTTGTCGATACCTTGAACTGATCTGATCAGACGTCTGGCAGAGCTGATCGATGCTTTCGCTTTCCATTTTTTCCACCTTCTTGAAACCACCGAGACGTCGACCGAGGACCGTGGCGAGGCGTCTTCAAGTGCCCGGAAGTGCCGCATCTGCTGATCTTGACCTACTAGAATCCGATACACCGTGCGCGCTCGATGGCGATCGATGCGATGCGATGCTAGAGACCATTACCCCAAAGATCAATCGTTCCCGGGAAGATCATGTGACGTATTTAACGCACGTCACGACACGTATGAGAGTATGAGGTAGGGTATGAGGTAGTCCCCTTTTAGGCCGGAACTGGTGACACTCGCAACAGCGCGTTGTTGACGATGATGATGATGATCATGATGAGACGCTGCTGTCGCGAGGGTTTTTTGCTGCATCTTAGCGCTAGCAACCTCAGCTGACATCCCTTTGTTTTCTTAATGTTTTCCGAACCTTTGATCATGTTGATGTGAGTGTGCCTGTGTGTGTGTATGTTCGAGGGGGGCTTATTATTTATTTTACGTCTTCGATAAAAATAAACGACGATCATTGATCCGCTGAATTGGATGCTGCTGCTGCTGTTGCTGCAGCTAGCGCTAGAGCTGCGCCTAGCATCGCATTGGACGCCATTCATCATCGAGGGCAGAGGGAGGGTAGTGTCCATGTCGACCCAGTCACGGGGTTTGGGGGATGGAAAAAAGGAAGGCCAATCGGGGGAAGGGGTAGAAAGCGGTGGAAGATAAATTTGTTCTCATTCCTCACTAATGCTCCGCTGCGCTTCGTGGTCGCTCGTGGCTGCAAGCGGATGAAGGGATGAAGGACCAGGGCATGAAGGGCGGTGTGCGCCGCAATCACAAAAATTGATCAACTCGATGGTCGTTTGCTGCTGTTGCTGCTTTAGTCGATCGATCGCCTGACTCGTTGTACAGTGAAATCATAATCGGTTAAATGTTCCGCTTGATGCAGCGCGTTCACCATTAGCGGATCGGCGCTGATAAGCGGCCATTTCGTTGGGGTTGGAATGTTTATAGCCAGATAATTTTGTTGCAATTATCCGGCATGCCGATGCATTGTGTGGGGGATTGCTGAAGCGGGGTGGTATCGCACAAGTTTGCTTAAGGATTAACTATCGTATAAACATCGCAATTATGATGCTTTCGCGAAAGCAACTTTCATTAGTCGTAAAGTGTCATTTAGCTTAGCATTAATTATCATTTGACGCCTTGCGGTTGTTATTTCAGTCTTGTACTCATACAAGAATCTATGGTTGTTGTATAACTTTGCAAACAATAGGCGTTGGTAACAAAGTTATCGACAGTCCAGTTTCAAAATAGAAAAAATGTTGTTTTTGCATCAGAGAAAAATAATTGTGGAATGTTCATGCTCCTGTTGACTACAGCATCTTTGTAAAGGAGATAAAAAAACGAATTCCAATTTAATTTGAGTGGATGAGTTACATTGATTGTCGAACAATATAGGGCCCTATTGCGAGTGTCTTGTCTTGCAAACGAGACTGCTGTACTACTGCTGAAAAAACTTAGCAGTCTTGTTGAGCTCTTATGAATGAACTTGTGATTTTTTACAGCCAGATTTTAAAACAAATACTAATACTAACAAATTATTCACCAACACCACCAAAACCCAACATCTTTCGGTCCAATGGCAACTACGACCAAAACGAAAAAAATTACCATTTTCAGTCGCGTTTTCAAGACTCAGAGTCTGTTGCTAAAACCTACCAGACTGTGAGTCTTGAAAACGAGACTGAAAGTCGCGTTGCTATTGGCCGAAGGATGTTGGTTTTTGGTGGTGTTGGTGACTAATTTGGTAGTATTAGTATTTGTTTTGAAATCTGACTGTAAAAATTCACAAGTTCATTCATAAGAGCTCAACAAGACTGCTAAGTTTTTTCAGCAGTAGTACAGCAGTCTCGTTTGCAAGACAAGACACTCGCAATAGGGCCCATAATTTCAATAAAAAACAACATACAGTTCAGTAACAAATTAATTCTCTGATGTTAATAGAAGATTCGTTCGTTCTGATGTTGTCATATATTTAAAAAAATGATACTTTGATAACAGACCAATAGAAAATGCGCCAGGCATCAAGAAAAATTTATATGCTCATATAATGGCAATATAAAAGACTTAGTATAGATCAATAAGACTACCGCTTATATGGATAATATAGTGGTTACAATTTTGATAGATAATTCGTGCAGAAATAAAACTTAAGGAAGAATGCAAACATAGGAAATAGAGGAAGATTCAATGTTTTATTTCTCGTTTACTTCACCAATTGGCATAGCATTGTCGAATTGTTATTTTTATAGCTCTTAAGAACAATTGAAGATCCTTGCGCAACCAAATTGTATACAAGTATCTGCTATATTATTAAACCTACACCATACGATGCTAAAGACTTAATCACTTCACCAGAAACGCACGGAATTTCCCGGAAACAAATAGCCACGACCCAACAACAGACTCCATTCCGCGCTGCATTCCAACGAAACACCTTTGCCCTTGCCCTGGCGAATAAATTGATTGGAATAGTTTTCCTCGAAAAAGGCGGACGGGGAGTGGGATTCATTTTCCTATTAAATCAATTCCCTCGCACTATCCAGAAGCTTTCGATCGTCAACCCATAATATGAGGGCCGCTACCATACACTCCAGCTAATGAGGCTGCTTGCGGTCAGCATCCTAAATGCGATCCCGTCGGACCGGGACCGAAAGGATAGGAAAATGCGTCCCCAAAACCCCACCCCCCACTACTGGCGAGCGGTGGGACCCGGGTCTGTCGTGCTTAACAAGCCACCAACACGTGTGTGTGTGTGTGTGTCGTCCACCACCTCTCATCGATCCACCCGGGGCCAGATCATTCCCAATCGGTCGTCGTGGTCGTCGAAGCAACAACGCGGATCGCGAGCGCCGCGAACCCATTCAGCGGGTTTTCCGCTCGATAGCACGCGCGGGAGAGAAAGAGAGAGAGAGAGAGAGAGAGAGAGAGAGAGAGAGAGAGAGAGAGAGAAGGAGATATAACGAAGGAAAACAGTTCGGTGGAACAAATCGCAGAAGCTGCTCGATCGCGATCGCACAGCGCCAAGCATTGCTCTCCATCTCTTTCTTTCTCTCTCTCTTTCCCTGTCTCTTTCGTACTTGTTCCTCCCAGTCCACCCACCCCACAGGGGCCCACGGGAGGCCCACAGTTGCTGCTGCTGCCGCTGGATGCTGGATGAGAGAAATGGGGACCACACACGACGATTTTTGCTTCTTTGCTTTGCTCGCCGTCGATGCCGTCCTCGCACCTCGCTCGTCACGAGAGGGGGTGGAGAGGGGATAGAGGGGCCTGAAGGGGGGCTGCAAACTGCTCTTGAGGCCGCCTTCTCGAGTTGATGTTTTTCTCACCGCACCACCTCTTCACCCACCGTCTTTCTTTCTTTCTCTCTCTCTCTCTCGCTCGCTCGCACTCCGTGACACCGTTGGCGAAACCAGAAAACCATTTGGCCTTTCGAGAGGTTTTGCGACCGGGCGAGGACCGCGCTGGGACCCGGGACCCTGGGCTGCATTACTCACTCACTTGCACTGCACCGAATATGTGCCGCGATTGTGTCGTTTAATATGCTGCGTGTTTATGTTTATATTCAACGCGTCCCGTCCTCATCGTTGTCGTCGTCGCACAATCTCAGTTCTTCGACTTCGGCTTCGACGATAGTTCCGTGGCCAGCGCCTGCTATTGCCGGGCAAGAGGTGGTTTCGTTGGTTCTGCTGGAATGTGGGAACATTCTTTTCCATCGCCAATATCCTGTGGCCGTGCGAACGCCAACCAGCCAGTCAGCCGTGTCTCGATGGCCAGCAAGAGGCAATCCGTTTCTGTTGCTGCTTCTGCTGCTGCTAACGAAGGTGCGAAGTGGTTCTGGAGCGTGTGTGTGTGTGCACTCTTTTTTGGGACTGGCCATTTTTATTGCTCCGCCGAGCGGCGCACATTCCGGCCACGACAGTCGCAGTCAGAAAAACGTATTAATTTTTATTGATTTCTCTCTCGCGCTTTCCGCGAAAATAGGTGGACCCTTTTCGGGGGGCCAGTTTCGTTCTCTCCGGTCCCGATTCTCAGTCCGGTCCTATGGGGGGTCACTCGAGGTTAACAGTGCAAGTGCACCGAAGCATCGAAATGCGCTTTTGCGCGAGCGCATAATTGGGAGCGTGAAAGGAAGTAATTATGATTTTCGGAGGAGTGAATCTTAGCCACATTCCTGTCTCCCCTGCGCTAATAAGCAATTGGCGGAAAGGATCTGACATAATTTGCAACAATTAGAGAGCGAGAGTAAGAGACTTTTTTCGGTCAACCAAATTTTACCAAGCGACTGGAAGCTCCACGACCTGCACTGGAAGGTGTTGAACCAAACGCCAACCAGCGATTAATGTGTCATAATTCCAACCGCGCGAAGGTCTCTAACGCGTTTTATGATTTAACCTGGCGCACCATTGTTCCGGCGATAGTCCTCGACGGGTTCAAATGTATAATTTTGTAACATTCCGTCGTCGTCATCGTCATCATCATCGTAAAAGCCCACCAGTAGGCCTTGGTTTTCATTGAGCAAATTCCGTGACTACTATCCCCTGGCCTCAGCCGTGGCCGCGTACCAAAAGGAAGCAAAACCGCACTCCGCACACGCACTCCGAAGGCCTCTCTCTCTCTCTCTCTCTCTCTATCGGTTTGATATAGATTTTCTAATTAGCTAAGGGCTAGGACCGGATGAGCTGCAATTTTAATTGAAGCAAACGCGATCGTCCATCGACCTGGTGCGCGCACTGTCCGGGACCGTGCGAACCGACGGCCAACGACCACGACGACGACGACAACATGATGCTCCTTATGCCGGCGTGCCTTCATGCTGTGTGTGTGTGCGTGTGCGGAAAAGCGGCATTTTTCTTCACACTTTCTCGCGATCCCACATCGCAACTGCAGCAGCATCGCATCGCATACATATGCTCTGCGGTATCGCCGCGGGGAAGGATCCCCTTTTTTGGGAAAATGCCTCCACGCACAAGCAGAGGCGCACCACCTCTCTTCCCCTTTCAAGGGTCCCCGGGAGAAAATCCCCGTTTTTCGCGGACCACACCGCCTGGCCTGGCCAATTGAAACGTGCGCTGACTAATTAATGACAGATTACTAACGGGCCTGTTACGATGGCGAAAAGGAGTGTGTTTTTTTGGACCATTGGAGCTGTGAGAAACGGTTGCTGCCCGAGCGACGGTCCGTGGCAGGTGACGGAAGTACCCGTCGTCGTCGTCGTCCTGCTGGGAACACTGTCCCGTCCGTCACTGCCTCCTCTGGTTTTTCACGAGGAAAGGTGACGATTGAATTGCTAACTGCGAGCGCCCCGGTTTGCTCACTGAAAACTCAACAACAAACTCGCTAAAGTGCTGGCCAAATGGACGCCAAATTAGCGATCTGTTGTGGCCGCTGCCGCTGCGAGTTTGGTGCCGCACTTCGTGTGTGTGTGCCGGGAGCCGGGAAGCGGCCTCTATTTGTCGCTAATGAGCTCGCGTCGGCGCTCCGAGATCCAGGCCGAGACCGCGCACGCAGCAGCAGCAGCAGCAAATCGTCGGAGCGCGATGATGGACGGCCATCGCTTTGGAGCCCACGGGACCACGCTGATCTGGCGGACGCGGCGCGCTGCTTTGTGGTGTTCGATCTCGCGCGTTGGGGTCGCGCCCGCAAATAATGAGACAAATCGCGTCCTAATGACGACGACGGCGAGCAGCCGACGACGAGGTTATGGTGTGTGTGTGTTGCCGGGTGTGTTGAGTGGTGTTCTATCATCCGCAAAAAGATCCGCCACCGGTTTATGGGAAACGCGGGAAACGAACTTCAAACTGAGCGACTGACTGAGTTGAGGGAAGGTTTTTCCTTGGGACCTGGCCTCCCGGATCCTGGCTCCTTCGCCGGCTTAATGGACAGCGGCAACAGACAAACAGACGCGATACGCTAAATCGTCTGGAAAGCAGCATAATTAATTTAAACCACCTTCTCCTCCTCTAACCACTTTAAATCAACAAACACTCTCACACACACACACACCAGCGTGTTAGTGACGATCAAAGCAAAACACAGAAACAACACCGGCACCAGGGAAACGGAATTTTCGTGACAAAAGGTCTTCTCGTGAAAATTGCCGCCAGCCAGCGGGCGTAAGGAACTCATTCGAGCTAATTAGTGCGTGCGGCACGGGCGCTGCGTCATTGGCCGCCTGGCATCATTACTTCTCTTGTCGCGCAATGGCGTTTTCGGTGCGATGCGCGGGGAGGGAAATCAAATTGGGATGATCATGGCCCACTTGATGGTGACGTGGCATGCTTAGAGGGATGCGGCTCGTGATGCTGTTTCGGCTGCTGCTGCTGTTGCGCCGTTTGTTGTTCTAACGTCATCGCGCTGTCACGCTGTGGCGAGGTTTGGTCTGGCTTTGAAGTTATGGTACTGGAGACGTAGATTTTCCGAAGAACTTATGTTTGATCTTCTGGAGCTGCACCCATCGTTTACATACTTCATTGATCCAGTGATTCATGTTATCTTTCTTTCGGTTTCGACAGTGGACTTCTTGGAACACACTCTATAATCCCGTGCAATCTCTTGTCGCGACGGCTATTTCCTGATGAGGTCAGGCCGAAGAAGGGCTATTCCAGTGTATTCGAAATGAATACAAACAAACAAGCAAGCTTCCTTTTTCGCCCGAAAAGAACGATCGATTCTCGAGTCGAACGATCGAATCCATTCGAACGCCATCTGAGTCGCATGATAAATGATTTGGTTTCAATTTTATTAATGATTTCTCCGGGCTAATCCTTTCCCGGATTCCGGTGACTGTCCAGAGTGTCGAACTCTGGTTCTCTCTTGCTCGCTCGCTATTTCCAAAGCCACTCCGTTTCTCGGCCACGGAAGCTTCCGTTGAAACAACGCCATAGTTCGGGAGATATCTCCTGGGTGTGATTCATTTCCTTCCAGCAACCAGAAGACAAATATTTGACATCCGCCAGGGTAGCTCCCGGTACGAAAACGATTTTTCATTAATTTTTGGCATTCGCTACCTGGTCTAGCGGGCAGTAGGAGTGCCAGTGCCAGAGGGTCGTTCGCTTGCTACGCCAACAACGAGGTCATAGAAGTGAAGGGAAAAAGATGAGGATGGGTTTCAAGAAAGGACTCGAAGGAGGTAGCAGCAAATATAAGAGTGAAGGGCGATCGTTGGCCATTGATGGCGTGTGGCCATCCGACACAAGTTGGATACTCCCCCGGGGGATTACTATGTCCCAGAAGGCAAACTAAGAAGAAGCTGAACCAGTGCGTTGTTCGCGGCGCAGTCATAAACAATCGCAGCATAATGGACGAACGGGGGCTACCTCTATACAATGTTGTCAAACATCTTCGAGAAGGCCTCCGGAGTCTTGCGTTCCTTTTCCAGCATTATTTTCTCATTTCCTTCCCGGCTTTTCCTTGGGGAATTCTCGCTTCTCGCTCACCAACTGGCTACCGTTTGGCCGCTCGTGGTGATGACGACGATTAGATCGCGCTCTCGATCTTGAGAGCTGATCTGATATATATATTGATCATATTTGCTCCCGATGGTTGTTGACGCCGACATTAAAACGTAAAACATTATGATGATGAGAACGGGTAATGATGTTTGCGTGAATAAAAATCCCTTTTTTATTGTTTTTCTAGTTAACCAAAACTCTAACGCTAACGAATACATTTCGTCCAGTTTCAAGTGTGCGACCACCGGCGAAGGGTGTAGTGTTGTGCTGTTGCTGCTTGACAATACGTCAACATCATCCCGGGGCATCGGAGTTCACAAACCGAACACACACAAACCGCCGCCGGGCGAAAAGCAAAACGGTGAAGGCATCGTCGGGGAGGTTCGGAGTCTGATGTTCGGTTTGGCAAATTTATTCCAAAATCCAATCCACCGACCGAGCGATCGTCAGCGACTTGGGTGGTATGCAAAGTTGAACAAGTTGTTCGGTTGCTACCGTTTCGGAGTGGAGCGTCCCGGCTCCCAGGTGCTGTGGATGAATCATCCCGGTCCTGGTCGAGAGCAGTTGGAACGGTAGCACCACGGTATCACGGCATCGAAGCACAAATCGTATCGTCGGAACATCGAAACGCCTGAAAACCTGAAACCCACAGCCACCACCACTACTCACTGGCGCTGTTTTGGGATTAGCGATGGAATCGACATGATCACATTTCGAGGAACGAGGTTCCTTCTGCTGCTCCTCGGTTGCTGCTGTTTCGCGTTCACCTGACCGTGTGAAGGACACAAGGGACTCCTGCGTCGGTCGGTCTCTCGTGTGGACCATAAATTGAGATTAACGCTGTCGACAGCTGCTCTAATCCCATTTTTCACAACAACAACAACGACAAGTGCAGGCGCGACTGTTACCGGAATGGTTCTGGATTCGAGCGGTGACCGATTGATGTGTCGATGTGTTTATGTGATTGTGTGTGCCACAAGTGCAAGGAGTTGGTGGTCTGCAACCTCCTGCCCGTCATATGAACCAGACCATTGCAGTCAGAAAACGATTGGAGAATTTTGGCATCGGAATCGTGATCCTTTTAAGAATGGTCGCTACAGGATAGGCTTCTGGAAAGGAATGGCCTAGCCGTTTGAGGGAGGTTCGGGCCTCGCAATCCTACGCGCGCACCGTTTAGTGGGTTTTTTGGTTGTGCGGTTGAAGCGGTTAAATTGATGATAAATTACAGTAAGACCTTGTTCAGTTAAATCCCCCAGAAAGTGGAGCGTTCGAGCGTAATTGTTGATGGAAGAAATATGAGAACTGGCGACAGCGTTGCGGGTGGATTCAAAATATGAAATGGAATGGTTTTAAATGCGAATGTTCAATGTTGAGTAAAAATGGGATTGGTTCGACTTACTGTACCGCTGACTTTTGCACCTCTAAACGATTATTCGTTTTTTATTAACACAAAATCTCTAGCGAAAATATTATAGTAATGGGTTTAACAAGAGTGAGTTTTTGTGCAGTTTAAATGAATTTCAACAAAGTTGAGCTTATTTCTCGTACAGCTTTCTTACCTTTAACCCAGAATTGACTGCTCTAATAGAAATGTAACTTAATAAGCTAAAAACACATGCCGCTTGATGTTTTTGGTTAAAGCCTTGTTTGTCAGATAACAATTTTTAAATAGAGCATTATGTAGCGTTAGAAAACTTTTTAGGTTTGGTTGCCTTGCGAGTTCCTTAAGCACAGCACAATGACTGCGATAAACTATTCGAGTTGCTGTTCTAGCGAGGGGCGTTAAACAATGGTTATAACATTCTAGGATTAATCAGGAGAGAAGCGTTTAGATACTTTTGTTGCTATTCATATGCTTGAAATACTTTGAATGTTTTTTAAACTCGATGTTTCTGAGTTGCCATAGAATAGTGCTTGCAACTCCGACTACAATTTTTGTTTTATTTTGAAATGGCAATGAGGATCAGATGCTATTTCTGTTATTCTTTTGATCAATCTATCGTAAATTAGCTTCAACTTTTAAAAAATATAACAAGTGTTTAGAAAGAAAGGCCTTGCGACATAATATTACTGGTCTGTTGTAAGTGCTACTTATTTAATAAATCACAATTGAATTCTTTGTAGCTTATCATAATAAAATATCACGTCATATCATAAAATATTAATATAAA
Source organism: Anopheles darlingi (assembly GCF_943734745.1). Taxonomy (NCBI): domain Eukaryota; kingdom Metazoa; phylum Arthropoda; class Insecta; order Diptera; family Culicidae; genus Anopheles; species Anopheles darlingi. The sequence goes on from NC_064874.1 coordinate 66,234,086, forward strand.
AATTACGTATATATTGTTCGTCGAATCTAGGTTTCTAGACAAAATAACTTTCACAATACTAATGAAATTATATAATACCGATAACTAGCATTCTATCAATAATCTTTGGTTATGAGAAGGGATAAACACTACATAACTCTGCTATGATCAAGAAGAAGTCGGAATTCATCTCATCAAACAGTACAGTCCAATTCTCGACAGTTTGATGCCTTTCTGCCTTGCAAAAAGAGCACCCCCTCTCGAGAGGACTGCATCCGCATAAAACATGTCCTCTCCCCACGCATCAACCAACAGGATCGGATCGTTAAAATGCGGAACCGGACAGAGAGATAGAAAGAGAGAGGACGAGCGTTGAGGCGAGTTTCAAATGTGTTCCACTTCGACCGAATCCGACCGGTAACCGGTGTTGTCCAGCTGCCCCCGGACTGCCCGAAAGAAGGGATCGCTGGACTGGACCACCACCTCTTTTCGCTCATCCGGCCAGCCAGAACGAACGAACGAACGAAAGTATAAAGTTTCAAACAATTTAATTGAAATTCTCCACCCCAGGATCATCCGCCCACTCCGGGAACCGGCGCGAAACGAAGAAATTGAGAGTCCAGCCGCCCGCTGGTGCTGCTGACCGGAACACCGGAGCATTGATTTTATCCTCTAGCCGGTGGGGGTGGGTAGCAGATCCTCGTCGGATTGCATCCATCGTATATCAATCACGGGCTGCTGCTACTGATAATGATGATGATGATGATCCGGGATGAAGTATTGGCGGAGAGCCTTTTATATTGGACACATGAGCATCACCTGGAGGAGGCCCAGCATGTGAAGCAACTTTAACCAATACCGATCGAACGAATACCCGGTGTGATGATGTAATATATGCAGCATCAGCATCTAGGGCCTGATGTCCCAGGACTCAAGTGAAGGGTTCATCGACGACGACGACGACGACGACGCGACATTCGTAATACGAGCAACGCATTATCCGGACGACCCGTTGCGAGGAGCCTACTGCGTTAAAATGGTGGCTGCACCAATCGGTTTCTGCCGTCACTGGATATCATTTAATTGCATAAGTAGCCATTGCAACCATGATTATCATATTCATTAATCAACCCCTCAACCAACCTCGGGCCGGTGGGATGCGGGATACGCGCGCGACCCTCATTACGGGTATGATTTACGAACAAAACCATTCCATTTCGATTTCCGTCCACTCGTCGGAGATGTCCACGAGATGTCATCCACCGTGGTATCACTGCTTCACTATCCCGAACGCGCCCGAATCTGCCAAAGATCTGGGTCAACCATCGTCAGCACCAGTAGCAGTAGCACTGGCCATGGCTCGCTCTATGCTGCTGCTGGTGCTGCTGCTGCTGTCCAATTAATTAAATCAGCGCCGAAACCGAAATTTTCTGTTTTCGGATGCCCCATGAATAAACCATTACACACCATTAATCATCGGCCCCCTGGCACCATTTAGCACTTCCCATCATCATCATCATCATCATCGCGATAGCTGGCACCGGGCCGGGCGCATCGTTTAGGGTGGGCTCCAGGTCCAGGAGGTCACCGCTGACGCCGCCGTCCAGGTTAAACGCCGTCCCTGCGTTGCAGCGTTGTTCCGATGCTCGTTTTGGAACCATATACATTCCACCATTTACCATTTAGGACCCCGTAGCCAAGAGAGGGAAAATGCGAGGGAAACGCACACACCAACCCCGTGGCATGTTTGTAGCTACCTCGCCCCCCTTTGTATGTGGTGTTGCTACTGCCCTCGATCGCAGCTCCGTTGCGATCCTCATAACGAGACGAGTCAACATCAGTATGTTGCTGGGTCCCTAAACATGCTACTCCTAACGGGAACGGACGATCTGTCCGGGTGTCTCTCTCTCGCTCTCTCTGTCTCTGTCTCTCTATCTCATCTGCCTCAAACGCCGGTGGTCCAATTAGAATGTCTCGTTAATTAAACGGTTAATCATTAACGAAAGCCCCATTTCCCTGAGAGGGCGCCCACCAGCCGCCGCTACCAACTCCCAATACTGCTCGTCATAGACCACGGATCTCTCTCTGATCTCTCTGAAGTCTGATGTGCCTCACGGTGAGTTCACGTCTTCTTTTGCTTTGATCTTCACGAAACGATAAACCCGCGGAGTAACATCAAGTATCGGATGTTGTGCATTCAGATGTTCCACCCTTGGGTTCCGCGAGTGCGCTTTTAAGGGGGTGGGAAGTGGCTGGATGGACAAGCAAAACATCTCGGTCTCTCGGTACGACGCGTGTGTGTCCCTCATATACAATGTTTCGGTTGAGTTATTATTCTTTAAATTTTCCTCCAATTACTAACCAGAGCAGAAGTGTTTTCCCGTCTTGTAGTCTTGTAGAACCTGTCCTCATCAAAATACGGCAGAGCGGACTGCACTCCAGTGCACCATCATCTTCCTGCTGTCATCTACTCGGTCTTCGGCAGCTGGACTCCACTAGACGATCACTAGACGATCTTAATCGCTTGCTCTCTCTCTCTCTCTCTAGCGGAGCCGCTGATTAGTTATGATCAAAGCAAATCACCATCCATTTAGCTATCTTAATGAGCCCACAGACGCAGACGCCATACCATACCCATCATCACCTCGCCACCTGCCACTCGCCTGCCTGCTACTGGCCACTTGACACATTCCAGGGCCTCGCGCAAAAGTGCAGAAGTTGTTTATGCTAATTATGCGAACCCCCCCGAAGTGGATTATTAATTGCACAAATCGAATCCGGGCGACCGGTGCGATCCGCCAAACGGTTTTATGCTTTGCGTTGCTCGGTCCAAAAGCACTTCACCTGCGCCGACGCTTACTTGTAGATCCTTTTGGACATTCAGCTACTGTTGCAGAGTAGCGCAAACGCAACCAAAGCATTAGCAGTAGCATTAACAGCAGCAATAGGCGAGATTGAACGGTTGTTTGTTGCTGATCAGATTCGAGATCGCAGTAGCCGATGTCGATGTCGATGAGATATCTTGGACCACTTCACTTGGCGTAGTACAGCGTCGCTGGCGAGCTACCAAGTTAAGCATCGCAGCACCCGCAGCTGGATTAGTAGCCATTTTCGAAACGCGTCTGTTTTGTTGGTATCTTTTGTTGTTTGATTGATTGAGGTGCGCACTCGTGCGGTGGTGTTGTGCGAGGAATACTATTTACGAAAACGGTTGCCCGCTCTCAGTTGAAGCACACTCCGTCGCTCCGGACCTCAGGTTGAGGATCGACCGTCCGTTTTTTTTTATTGCCATTGGTATGCTTTCAATCACGCACTACTGCTGGTGCTACTGGAATTCACGCCCGGTTTTTGGAGGGTTTTTGGACGTTGCTGGCGCACGAAAAGTGGCGCTGGTGGTGGTTGCATTAACAGCAACACGAGTTCGATAATTGAGAAAGTGTGCGAGTGGCGATCAACACAACTCGCACAACAGCGTGATCGACGACGTAACCGAAGGCCCACGGAATTAGCAAACGCAACAGTGGTATGAAGGCATCAAATCAATGCCCCCACCGGCCACGGGGTGTAATGAAAACATTTCGCAATGTTGGCGCACAATGGACAATGGACCTGCAGATTCGATTCAAGCACGAGCGATTCCTCGATCCTCGAGTCCTTGAAGCAATAAACATGATTGGAGAGCTGAACTTACCTTTTACGTCAGCAACGATTCCATTTCGTCCAAGTGATATACGTAGTAACAGCCAAAGGAAACGCATTGTTCGTTCGGTTTTTGTTTATCATTTTGTTGTTTTAATTTACTGCTTCCTTCACTATATCACATAAGAGTGCAAAAGAGAGAGAGAGAGGGAGGGAGAAAGTGAAAATGGTTTGCCACTAACTTAACTAGCCACCTTTCGGGTAAACATATTCGGGCGCTTTACAATTACTATGTTTTGTTAAACAATTTCGGAGGACGCGCCCTACAGTGCTAGCGCCTAGCTGAGGAAGATACTGATGCTGCTGCTGCTGCTGCTGCTGCTAAGAACGATGCTCGATCTAAACTACTAACGACCTAACGTGTTGCATTCCAGTATTACAGGACAGGTAGTGTGTAAACGCGTCTGATTAAATAGAATAATACTCGATTGCCTTCGACACTTCCGACGCTAAACTTACTCGCTGATGACCCTTAGCCTACTTTACAAACATTGGAACGGATCTCTCGCCATCAACATCATCCCGACGATGACGATGACTTCGAAATGATGCTCACCTACTATGTTCTGCTACACTACGCGGTGATGCTTAGTGTCACTGCTACTCGATCGGTGCTGGCACAACACATGAAACCCGGCTCAAGTGTGAGGCATTTTACTCTTGATGAAAGTGTAAAACAATGTGAAACGCGTCCCTACGACAGAACTGGAAGAAGTGTAGAAGCGAAGCACAAAGGATGATCGCCGCCAGAGACACTACGTCAGAAGGCTTCCTGCTACACACACACGCACATAACTTGAACTACTTCGCAAATCCATATTTACATACTGCTCCTCCTGTACAGAGCTTACTCTGGTATTAACCTATTTACACACACAGAACTCCTCCGATCCTGCAGATCGGTCTCACTCACTATACAAAAAACACATTCCCAGTATCTGCTCGAATCGGACGAAGGATAAGAGTGGGAGAACGGTTATATTGCTTTCATGTCCTTCGACGGGACACGCGTATTGCACCAGCACCATGAGCGGACTCCTGCTCCGGACTCCTGGGGAAGTCGTCTAAGGGATCTGACCGTTCATGCGCATCTCGAGTTCCTCTTCCTCCTTGGTGAGCGGTACGGTCGAGTGGTTGTACAGACCCTGGGCCATCAGCTGCAACGCCAGCGGGTTCTTCTCCGACGAACTCTTCTTGATCTTGGCCCGTTTGTTTTGGAACCAAATCTTAATCTGCGCCTCGTTGAGACCCAGTTCCGCACTCAGTGTTTGCCGTCGTTTCTCCGTCAGGTAGCGATTCTCGTTGAACTCATTCTGTGTGTGTGTGAGATGGAGGGAGGAAACACGAATGTCACGATTAGTGTGATGAGCGGCATGAAGAATATGCTACGTGGCATGCTCTGTGTGTCGTCGGAATAAATCCGAGTGTCCTGCCTGTCTCGAAACCTACCTTCAATCGTTGCAGTTGCGCATTGGAGAACGCCGTCCGTGGACGCTTCTCTTCGCTTTCGCCCTTCTCCTTCGGTTGCTTCGTCCGACGATACCGGGGACCTATTGAGGAGAGACAGAGAGAGAGAGACAGAGAGAGAAGGAGAGAATTAATAAAAATGTCACCGACTTTAACGACTGCAAAATTGCTGCTGCCCCCACTCTCCATTCGATTCACCGTTCCCGGCCAACTCCAACTTCAGGTCTCGTACCTCAGGTCCCTTCCCTTCCCTTCTTGTGCCACACGAGAGACAGCATGCAGCATGCAGCAGCAGCAGTATGGTGGCGGCCAGTGCATAAATAATCATTAACGTCGCTCTTATCTAATTCAATTAACCGCTGGATGAGATAAATTAAGCAGCCTACTAACTGTGCAAAAAAAAACAACGAGATGCAAGAAAAGAAGTCAGCATCGCAGCAAGCGTCTCACTGTCTCCCTTGTTGTTGTGTGTGAGTCGCGCTCTTCTAGATGCCCACCGGTCTATAGGGGCCACTGTAAGGGGGTTAGGAAGTGTTTGTTTTAGTGCCACGCGAGTGCGTGGTTTGCATAAAATAGATGCCCCCCCGTTCGCACACAAAAATGGCTGCCAAGAAAGTGTCTCCCGTTCCGAATCTACGGTTCTCTCTCTCTCTCCCCTTGTGTGTGGAGTGCATAAATTGTGCAGCAGCAGCACTACCCCCCGCGGGGTCTCTCCACAGGACGCCTCTAGAGAGATAGGGACTCGATCTAGGCACCTAGCAACGAGGGTCATTGAAATGAGAGCGCAAGAGAGAGAGAGAGCGAGAGAGAGGAAATAAATAATCGCGCTAATTAATGGTGACTCTAGTGGTCCACGCCGGGGACCCCAAACCGAATTCGCCAAGGGACGTTAGACCTGCTCCTCCCCTCACCGTCTCTTGCCGCCTCACCTCACCGCGGTGCGGTGCGAGAAAGGTTAATTAATATATTAATTCGATAATTAATTTCAAAAAGTCCGCTCCGCACTCACCACAACTCACCACAACACACACACATACACGACGCGCGCGCCCGCTATATGCGACGACGATTGCTCCGGCTCCGAAAGGAGGTCTATGATGCGGCGCGGCGTTCTATGAATATTAATACGCACATTCCGGAGTCAGAATTTAACCCCCCCACCAAAAAATACGCGGCCGTGTGCCGGCATGGTTTATCATAATTTGACATTTTAATAGAACCCTTTGCTCCCCCGGGACCTCATAACTTCAGGAGACTCGTTCTTCGGGTTTTTTTGGGAGCCGACCAGCAACCATTCCAGCAGCCGTCATTGTTTAGCCATTTTTACGCGCGGCCATCCGGAAGTGGAGTTTTGAAATATTTTGATTAACGTCCTTGGACGGCGAGAGCAAGACCCTCGCTCCGGTCCGGACCCATAATAAACAAAGAGCTCTAATCGGCGCACCGGTCGATGCGCGGTTCGTTTGCCACGTTTTAGTGGGGGGGAAATATCCCACAAATTAGAGACCGTTTAACACCGGCAATGGCGTCGACGAATTTCGACGTAACAAAAAGCAGCCGCGTGGTCGCGACGTTCCGTTTCCTCCGTTTTGAGAATCTAATTCCGGAGAAGAAAATAAAATGCCAAAACAGCAGCTCCGGGCGCGTGTGCGTGTGTCACGTCGAAAAGATTTATCCAGTCCAGTTTGTGTGTTTTCATTCCAAAGAAAAAGAAGAAGAGTGTTGAGAACGAATTTTTTTGTCGGGACGGAACTATTTCGACGCCCGAAAGTGCCAAGAGTGCCGAGCAGCCATTCCAAATAGCGACAACGAGCTCATCTGTTCACACCTGACCGCATGCTTCGATGTTTTCACGAGCACGATAAAGAAGCATAAATTTAAAATCGATGAAAGCTCGCCCCCCCCCGGCGGGCCTACGCCCCCTCAAGTGGCGATCGATAAAAAGGGTCACAATCGGAACAGTATGCCGCTGTGTTTGTGTTACGTAAACCCCGTCTATGGCCATTGCACCATCCCAAAACCATGAACCGTGTGAATTGACAAAAGATGAGATGAAAACCCATTAAAAAGTAGTAAAAGAAAACGCATCGGAGACCGTTGGGTTTGGATTTATTCTCATACGCAGGGCACGAAGGGAAGGTTAAGGGATGGGATGGCTCCTCTAAAATGGATGACAGATGAGCTGCTGACAGGCGCCCTTAGTAACGCTCTCTCAGAGATGTTCGAAAGGGGGGGGCTACTTCGATTGAAAATTAATTTGTTCAAACGACTTGTCGCGACATGATCGACATCGGGCCGTGATCGAGACGGGCCGCCATTTATGAAACGGAATCCGGTCCGATCGGTCCCCAAAAAGTTGTGGATTAACAGTATTAAATGCCAGGAAAGCTCGGGAGTCTCTTTCGGGACCACTGCTGCCCTTTTAACCGTCGACGCTCGACAACAAATTGGTCTCGTAACGTTACGCGCGCCCTCCGCGAGCGGTTTAATGGGCTTCGACCGCTTGGCTACTCTTTTTTTTTACGATACTCCAGCCACCGACCGACCGACCGACCGACCGACCGACCGACCGACCGGAGTTTGATCAGAAGTTTGTTTGGTTGATGAACGGGGGCCACAAAAGTTAACATTCCATGAAATGGGGCCCAGAGCTGAAGGGTATAGTCGGAGTTAAAGCGACTTTTTAACAACGCCAAGCGCCGACCGACTTCAACTTGGCGTCGATGCTAAAGTGGCCGGTTTTTTTTTTTTTGTGGGGGGATAAGAAAAAGGGAGTTGCTTCTAATTGCTTCTAATAAATTGAAATATCAGCCAGCTTTATTGGTCCCGGCGAGCACTGTCGAGTCTAGCGTAAGGCCCATTCCCACGGTGGAAATGGCCGCCACCCTAAAACGGAGTTCCTTTCGCGGGTTCGCCATCCTTTTGCACCCAATTCTCAGTCTTTTCCCGGGGTTTTCGATCACGTATCGCGCTCCCCAGAGAGCTACAATGAGTTTTTAAGCTTTCTTCAGGGAAAGGCGCGCGTAAATTAATTAACTTCCCCGCTTAAGAGCACTCCCGTACCACAAAGTACCTAAAGTTGGAGCTGGATGTTTAACGGGAGCAAATAGAGTAATAGACCGACACGACCGTGGCTGGCTGGCTGGCTGGCTGTTCGGGACCGCCTCCAGGCCAATCGATACGTAGGTAGCGTCGTCGTCGCCGTTCGACTCAATTAATCGAGAATACACAACAAAAAAAGAAGAAAAACCTCCAGCCCTGGGGTCCGAGATGATGATGGCTATCATCGGTGGAAAAAGGTGAACCAAAGGAGGACGGGGACTGCCGGACACGATTACAATCCGCGCCACCGTCGCGTTCACCGCCGTTCGTAATTCGTTTATTATTTCTTAATGCACCAAGTGCGCGAAGTACCGAAGATCCGAGCCGCCATCCGTGCAGCAAAAGGGGAACGGTGGCTGCTATGTATTGGCATGTTGGCCTTTTACACGATCGTTCGCCTCTCGAGAAGGCACCACCCGACCTCGATCCTTGGAGTCAGGTTCGAAGCCGACTGGATAAATTAAATAATCTATCTTGATGTGCCCGCCGTCCGATCATTAAGTTCCTCCTGGTACTCGTCCTGTGGTTGTGGAAACAAGTTGTAGATACTCTCCCCCCATGAGTCTGGACCAAGATGGAGTTTTCAAACCCGACAGCGACCGAGCGATTGACATTCGAGGGAGGATTGCGATCGTGCGACTCCCACGGCCATCTGGACCTCTGGATGGTGGATGGTAGATGGTGGTTCGAGGTTGAGTAACGCCTCTAGCGCGGGGTCCAAAGCCACAAGACTATCGCGACTATCGCGAACCAGGAACTCGAAATCGAAATGCAAATATGTACCCCGCTGGTGTCGATGATGATGATGATGATGATGATAATGATGAGCCAAACAGCGCTCTCAAAATACACAGCATCCAAAACCCGGAGACCCGGCGAAAGCATCGCTCTCCGAAGGTCCGAAGGTGTAAATCAGTGACCGCCCCAAGAAGGGTGTCATCAACGGCGGGATTGGATCCAGATATCCAGAGGCGGGCGTCAATCGGCGGCGGCCATAAATTATCCATCAATTCTCCTTTAATGAGACCCCCCTCCTAGTGTGTTCGTTCGTTCGTCCCTGAGATCGAATTCCGGGACCCCCGGTACCCGGGACGACGATAACACAAATATGAGGGTTTATGAATACATTATCGACTATCCTCCTGCCCGTCACTCTCTTCGATATCGTCACTACTGTATCACCCTGTTCTCGCTGTTGCTCGCTGCGGACGGGAAAAGGAACTACCCGCAGCCCGGTAGCTCCTCAATTGGATTAAAAACCAATAAATATTGAACACACACACTCGCACACTCCACTAGTTGATGATAATTAGTGTTCAGACCCGTTCGTTTAGTGTGTCCTTCTTCTAAGCGGTGTCAATTGAACGCATGCCAGGCACGCACACACACACGCACTGACAGGGCAATCCGTGCAATCCATCTTTCCGTGTCCGTGGAATGGAAATCAATATGGATCAATAACGAGGCGCAAGTGGCGTGCTCGTGGTATGCGACAATCGCGGTGGTCAGCCATTCCAATCGCGAACGACAAGCGACATGGTCACAAACCGCACCACGGGACTGAATGTCAGACCCTTTAGAGCGGAACGGATCGATCCGAACCCGCGCACTCCCCGGTAGCTATCATCACAATAAGGGACACTTTAATTGGATACTACCCCATTGGTAGACAGCCAGTACTCACACACACACACACGCACTGAGAGCAGGTAGCATGCAAAACTCGCCAATGGCCGGACAATGGCGCAATGTTTCAATCAAATCGATTCACTTGGAAGCACACCGTACACGCACGTCACGCACGTCACCTAATTTGTGTTGTCAAAATGTTTGACAAAAAGGTAAATTAACTTATTCCCCCCCGGGGATTGTGGTACTTACCGGAACTGGGGCGATCGCTGTAACGCGTGCAGTAGACCCAAGCTGGCCACAGATTGCCACCACCCTCGCCGTCCTTCGAGCTGCTCGTCTCCGACTTGGCATCATCCGATGACTCCATACCGCCATCATGCGATGACGAACCACCACCACCACTTGCACCATTGTGCACTTCCGTTGGTTTCGGGATCGGCCGCGGAGTTGGCTTTGCGGTCACACCATTCACCGGAGTCGCGGAACCGAAACCATTCGTCGTCGTCGTCGACGACGTCGTACTTCCGAGACTGCCCGTTCCGGCCACATGCTGACCGATCTGGGACACCGTCTTACACAGACTACCGAGCGAGGAAGGTAACGAGGAGGAGGAGGAAGAAGAGGAGGCCACCGCGGCCACTGCAGCGGCCGCCTTCGATTGGGATTCGATCAGCTTCGCCTGGAACTTCCGGTGGCTGTTGATGATCTCCTCGTGTAGCTTCGGGTAGCTGGTGGCCGCACCAAACCCACTGAGCAGGGCCGCCCGGTGGTCGAGTGAACCCGGGGTGGAGGACGAAGACGAAGACGCTGACGCCGGTTTTCGACTGAAATCGTACACATCCGGAAGGCTGGTGCGGGAACTGTAGCTACCGGTGGGGCTAGCGGCCAACGTGCCGCCGTTCGGGATGGACGGAGTGGTGGCTCCCAACTCGGTGGAGTGACCTCCACCGCCACCGGTGGTGACGGTAGCCGGACTTGTCGCGGCCGAATGGGAATCCTGCGATTCACTGTCCGTGTGGTAGGCAGGATGGCAGGAGGAGGAAAGGGGAGTAGTGGCCGTTGTGCTGCTCCCGTTGCTACTGCACCGTAACCTCGCCGGACTTTTGCTGATGTCGTACGGTCGGAACAACCCTCCACCGTTTCCGTTCACTTCCGTTGTTGGTCGCTGAGGAGGTCGATGAGGTTGCGGTACGATCGGTAACGATGGATGATGGTAAGGAGAGGAGGTGAGATGATGGTGATGATGGAGCAGGTGTGCAGAAGTGGGGTGGTAGTGCGGTGGTACAACGGCATACGCCGGATGAAGGGACGCTCCGTGGTGGTGGCCAAGATGTGCCGGATGGAACGGATAAGGTAGATGCAATCCAACAACGGCGGCACTGGCGACCGCTGCCGACTGCGACAACGACGATGAAGACGGACTTAGCGAGTGAGTTGGTGAGGACGGGGAGACCGGAGGGCTGGTACGGTTGGACGGTGCCGGTGAGGGTGGTGCTGGCAGTAGTGCTTTCCCGAAGTGATCACTCAGGATATTGGTGATCGAGAAGGAAATGCTCGGCGTGGCTGTTGCATGTTCTTGTTGTTCTTGTTGTTGTAGCTGTTGCTGTTGTTGTTGGTTCGTTGGTTCACTGAGCGGTTCCTGCTTGATCGAGATCGGTACCACTAGCGACATCTCTCCGCTACCGGGCGAACTACGGGACGACGACGACGTCGTCGTTGCCGTCATCGTGGTCGTCGCCGAAACCGGAGCCTGGCTGCTGTGATGGTGATGCGGTGGACTTGGGGCACTCTGGGGGCTGCAACGGTCTTCCAGGGCCATGATGGTCCGCTGCTGTTGCACTATTTCGTTCGCTTCTGTCACTTTGTCTTCTTCAAATTCTCGCGCACTCTTTCGTCTTTTGTTTGCACACTTGCTACAAACTCCTCACTCAGTGCCTACTACACATTGCACACTAATAGAACCGGAAGCCTTTTGCCGGATTTCTTCTTTATCATAAATTGATTTCAAGCGCGCTTATCAAGGATATCGATTGTCACTCGCGAATGACACGCGCACACAACACGCACAACAAACACCTTGTTGGGTTTGCACAAACCACACCGGGAGTTGTTAGTACTAGGAACGAGTACACAACACAACACTACTCCTTGTGGGGGGACTTGTGGTCCAGAAAGTGCCGCGGGCAACTTGAGAATACACACGCACGACGCGGACGACGCGGACGGACGGACAGCGCCACGATAAATTGAGACGAGATGATGGGACGACGAGACGACCACCGAAATGTCACCCCTCCGTCGTGATGATCTGAACCGTTTTGACAGCTGAGTGAGAGCTCAAGAAAATGAAAAGATCGAAACGAAAAGAAAATGCGGCGGCGGAACGACGAGCGTGTGTGTGTGCGTGCGTGTACCGTCGTGCCGTCTCTCTTTCTCTCTGTTTCATTGTTTCTTTCTCACTCGCATCGTTCTCATCTCGCTCTATCACATGCGATGAAGCTCGAACGGTCTCACTCTTACTCACGCGATGAGTGATGATTATTTTTCTCTCTCACACTCACATGAACCCGCGACAAAATAGGCGTTGCTTAGCATGCACGTTGGTGTGCGTGATGCGCGGGTTTGGAGGAGAAAAACCTACGCACACACTCGCGCGCGCGCGCGGACATTAAAAAAAAAGATAAAAAGCGGACCACACACGTCGCTGCGATGGTGGCGGCTGTGGGGGAAAGCTCCGCTCGGTGGCGGTCCTTTTAAAGCTCGGGACCTCCGGCAGCCACAGCAACACAATCGAGATGTTATTTTTTTGAATTCAATTTTCCCAATTAACCCCTCACATGTGACTGCGCACACGTGTTGGTCACGACGGCCCCCCTGGTTTTGGTCCACGTTTTGGGGTGGGACTGGGATGAGGGGATGAAGGGGGGGAAGTAATGCAGCATCCCCCAGGCCTGTGACTCGGTTGTTCGTTGTGTCCCTCCGCGTGTTCACGCATTTTCCGCCGGTTTTCGGTATCGTTTAGCGACGCACTTTCGAGGCGAGTAGTTTTTTTTTTGTTGTTGTTGTCGGAAAAGTTCTTTTTTCCAACCTCGATTTTCGTTGGGCCAACAACAGGTTAGCTGGTTATGGGGGGGTGGGGGCCGTTGCATGCGAAGATGCAAAGTGTGTGGCCATTGTATGTCTTTTTTCGGTGACAACTTCTTCCCGTTTTGTAAGGACGCCAATTGTATCTCTATCTTGGACTCTTAAGGTGGTAGATTGTGTTTCTAGTTTGTTTCGTTGTGATGGTTTGAGGTTGCTAGATGGAGTAGTTGACTTAAAATGAAGGAAATGACTTGTTTAAAGCTCCAAAATCATGTTTTAAACGTTGTAGAGTAACTAAAACGATGATGAGAAGACGAGAAATGAGACATTCTCTGTATCTGGATGATTTCTGTCAACACATTGATGCTGTTGCTAACCCAAGATTGTCCTTGAACATTAGCGAAGGTAACTAGACCGGCAAACCGAAGTTAATAAAAATGTTACTTTCTGCCCGTTAACACCTCCAAAAATACTTCAAAAACTCACGCAAACCACGGCGCTGCGTCATAAACACACTGGCCACAGGCCTTATGGCAGTTCAACGGCACTACCGGCGGTCCCCGGGAGTCTGTTGCTCTTGATTTCACAACCAAACCCCCCTCCCTCGTCGCTCCACTCCACCATTGCATTAGCCTCCGCGTCATAAAATGGCCTCTGTTTGCTAAACATTCCCGCATTCCCGCAACAACGGCAACAACAAAAAAAGCAGCAGCTGGCCGGACCTTGGCCCCACACGCCTTGGAACGCCAGGTTGTGAAAATTCATTAAACGAACCAGCTTGGAGGGTGTGTTTTTTTTTTTTTGCTACCTCCTCCTCCTCCTTCCTTGGACTCCACACAGACACAGTTTTTACTGTTACTGTTGTTACCATCAAACCAGCAGCCGCGCCGGGGACGCGCTTGGCTTTCACACTTGACACCTTCCACCCATTTTGCAATTCCCCCACTCGCCAGCCCGCCGGCGGTTTTTTCATAATTAATTTGTTCACTTCCAAGCCCCGGCCAAGAGATTATGGAATACAGAGAAAGGAAAAAAAAAAGCCTGGCCTCCTTCTCCTGAATGGCCAGTCGGTGAGGTGTAAATGATGGGCCGCAGGGGCCCCTAATTGTGCCTCGAAACCCCCGTCACCGAGCCCTCTCGCAATCCCCGAACGCCGCCGCCTCAATCAGTGGTATGCGTGGAGTGCGCGGATTCCATCGCGCTAGCCAGCGGCTGCGAAATATGCTTGAATCTGAGGCCCCGGACCAAATGTACCAAATGGTAGGCTGCGACCGTTCGACCGCGTGATCTAGTAGCCCTCGTCCGTTGGCCGCCGGTTTTTTCTGTTTTGTTTTTTCGGACTTTGGGGATAATTTTCCAGATCCTGATCGACTGTAATTGTTTTGAGCACTACTTCGGCACCAAAGTAGGCGAGGCGCGGACCCTGTGAAGCGTTACAGCAACCAGCAGCAGAAGCAGCAGCAGCAACACCGCCATCAGTGGCCATCAGGGGCCGGAAATTGGTTGAAACAATAACCGTAAATAAATAAACAATTAAAGGCTAATTGCAATAGCTAATCCTCCTCCTTAGCGGGGAGGGCGGGCAGCTCGGTTTATAATATGGTGGCCCACCACCACCGGCGTTGGCGTTCTTCAATTAACACCCCGCGCGAATGCGAATTACCTCTTCCCCTGTCTCCTCCCTTCCGCTAAAACACGTCGTGGGTACTGGTCTCTAATTTTCCTAACCTCGAATTCCGTTGTTCTTTTTTTTTTTTCAATTGTTTTTACTGTTTTTTTCCCCCGGGGGCCGGCGGGTGATGTTTGATTACTCGACGCACGGTAATGCCGTTGCCGTTGCCGCTGGAATGTGCTACTATTTTCCGAAAGCAAATTACTGGCCACCCGTTACTGCGTACCTTAATTTAAACTCCACCTTCTCCTCTCTTTCCTCATTTACCTTAATGATTGTACCTCCTGATCCTCAACTACCGACACAGTCCGCGTGTGTGTGTGTGTGTAATTGTTGGGCGCGCATCACCAAGGATTAGCTCCACGGCATTAGAATGAACCGTGATTCGTTGTGCCCAGCGTAGAGATTAACAAAACACAAAAAACCTCGAAAAAGAAACTAAACAGGTTCCAGAAACTAAAAGCAAAATGGAAGCAAGAGTCCGCAGCAACAGTAGCAGCAGCGAAGCAGAGCGGAAATGAGCGGAATTCCGGATGGAGAAGCGATGTAGTAGTAGTAGCAGTAGTAGTTGGTTGAACCGTGGTGGTGGAAATTACACTTCTGGACCGAACCGAAAAATTCCTACCAGCCACTGAACGCGGTGATTGCGCGGCGGGCAGATCAAAGGCTGGGATGCCAACGACCAATGCCGCCACTCGAGACGGACGAACAATTACTTCGAAGCTCGATCACCTCACGGGAATACACATGTTCGTTTCTTTTTTTGTTGTTGCTTTGGTTGCTGTTGCTGTGAATCCAACGCTCCAATTGATCGCCAGCACGGCGGTGGCCACGTGATCGCGGGATCCAGCTACAGCTTCTTGCACGAGGTGTTTCAATCGCCCCCCTGAATAAATATGTTGAGCTGGAAAGATGAATCAATTCACATCCGGCCGCGAACGGTCAGCCGAATTGGGATTGGGAAACCTAAAAATAGGAGAAAACCCTATCCTATCTCAAGCGATTGATGAACGCATTGTCACTGCGTGCCGAGTTGCTAATGAAACCATCTTCACAGAACCATCGGATCGCGAGTGTTGCGAGTGTATTTGCGTGACACATTAGGAGGCGGCCAGGAGGTGGACCGAAATTCGTCCATTGTTGTCGTCGTCGTCGTGGACGGAAAGCGTTTCCATTTGCGGTTGAATGTTGAAATTTGGAATTGGAATTGGGATTCACAAATTGTGGTTGACAATCGAAAATTGTGTTCGTTAACAGTGTCGTGAATTGGGTGCCAGCCGATGGTGCGATCGGAACGGATTGGCCCTGATCGTTCAATTACCAGCGCCAGCAGCAGCGACAAAATGGCAGTCGCAAGGATCGCAATTCGAACGCAATGATTGCTGTCATCTCATGAGCGGACGATCAACAATAGTATTCCAGTTCCAGCTCAGAGTAACTCGTGTGTGTGCGATTGTTGAAAGCTCAATCAGTGCGTGAAGCAGCGCAGAGAGCAGTGCAGTTGACACACTCCCCGGTGGTCCCTCTGGTGACATTGACATGTAAACAGTTGAAATGATTCAAACAACGTCGCCAGGACTCTGTCCTTCGATCAGCTACAGTTCCTCGGTTAATGGGTGCCACGCTTATGCCATTTGCACTTTTCCTGCAGCCTGCAATCCGGGGTTTCCATTCCAAGGTTCCACATTAATCGCGCGAAAAACGGAGAAACACCTTGCACCTCGCTGCATGGCCCCTTCATGATGACGATCATGATGATGATCGCTGTGTGCCACCCACCGGCGCGAAGGACACTCTCGGGGCAAGTGTCGCACGACTCCCATTAAATGCTGGCAAGTGCGATCGCCGGAAACCCGGACAAAATGGTCTCCGTCCATTACAAACAATCAGACTTTGAATATCCCTAATTGACGTCCAACGGATTCCGGATTTATGATGAGCAGCTACGGTGAGGATTTCTTCTAAATTCAAATGGCCGAGATCCATGGCCGTGATCCAGGACACGCGAACGCCGACGACAAGGCCAACGATGCGTACCAAGGATAACGATGCTCACACCCCGTCCAAAGAAAGGGAATGGCAGAGTGAAAGAGAGAGAGAGGAAAGAGGCAAAGAACACATTGAACGGAAGCCACGGGAGGGCTGTTTTCGGTGGTGACACCGATGCTACCGTTTATGTTCCTTCCAGGAACGACTACTCTGACTCTTAGGGGGACATCTCGGACATCTTGACACCGTCCTTGTCCTCGGTGATGTTCAGTGATCGTTTGACGACTACAACGACGACGACGATCAGCAGCAGCATCAGCATCAGATCAAGGATTAGTTGGCTGTTGCCCGGACGACCGAAGCGTGCCATCCTTTTGAAGGTCGAAGACGTCAAAAGTCGACGACACGAGCTTTGAAGGCTGCGAAGGTTTGTTTGTTTTGTTTTGTTTTTCTTCCAAGTAAAAACATCACCGGATCCGCTTTCCCCTGGGAACTCTTCTGTGCTGTTGTGCTGCGGGGTCCGCACTTTCCGGGCAAATACCCTCCACGGCCTCACGGTCTCACGGACGGAGCGTAAGTGAAACGCCATTCCAGGGGGCCCCATCCGTCCGTTTTCTCCGCCATTCGATCATTCGAGTGTGTAAAGCGACGTGTTTCGAAGCGACAGAAAGCGTAACGAAACGGGAAGTGACCGAATTCATAACTGCACATCGAGAGAAACAAACAAGCGAAATTGTTTTATACTTCACTCGAAAAAACGATTAGCGAAGAAACAAATACATTGCGAAATGAAAACTGGGACAAAACACTATCGAACATCAACAGCAAACACAACAGCAACAAAACCCTGTGGAAAATAGTTAAAAATCTAAAAAACCAAAAACAAATCATTCCTCCCTTAAAAACGAATGGAAATGAAGTCCTAATGAGTGCAGAAGAAAAATGTGAAGCTATAAGCTCACACTTTAAACACTCCCATAAAATAACAACAAACTTAAAGAGCGCCATGGAAAAAACAGTGAAAGAATCGGCCCAAAGTTTAAAAAATTCAAGCCAAGAATCACTCCCCCCAACCCTTCTGATCAAACCAATAGAAATCACAAACATTATCAAAAAACTGAAAACTAAAAAATCCACCGGTTTAGACAATATCAACAACAAAAGTATCAAAAATCTACCCAACAAAGCCATAATCCAAATTACACACATTTTCAATGCTTGTCTAAACTTAGGCTACTTCCCCAATGCTTGGAAACACGCAAAAATCGTCCCAATCCCCAAACCGGGTAAAGACCATAGCCTCCCCCAAAACTACCGACCCATCAGCTTGCTCAGCTGCCTGGGAAAAATTTTCGAAAAAACAATAGCCAATAGGATAAACGAACATACTAGCAATAACTGCATAATCCAACCTACCCAATTCGGCTTCCAAAAATCACTGTCAACCACCCATCAACTACACAGGCTAACCAGTAATATACGATCAAACTTAAAAAATAAAAAATCCACAGGACTCGTCCTACTAGATAGCGAGAAAGCTTTCGATACAATCTGGCATAACGGTTTAATATATAAATTGTCCAAACTAAAATTCCCACAGAACATCGTTAAATTAATAGATTCATTCCTTAAAAACAGACAAAATCAGGTATTCATAGGAAACTCAAGCTCTAACATCTACACACCAGATGCAGGAGTACCGCAGGGTAGTGTTCTCTCTCCATTACTGTTCAACATCTACATCTCCGACATTCCTACTCAAAAGAAATGTAAACAATATCTCTATGCAGACGACATAGCAATAAGCTCCTCCAGCACTATTTCCAATGCTATAACAAAAAACCTAAACAATAGCCTCAAAAAATACGAAAAATACTGCAAAAAATGGAAGATGCAAATAAATGCAGAGAAATCCGAAGCAATTTTCTTCACTCGTAGAACCAGCCAAAGTCGCCAACCAAACAGATGCACAAAAATTAATAACACAGACATTCCATGGAAGGAATCAGTTAAATACCTAGGACTCCATTTAGATAAGAAATTATCCTATAAAACACATATATACAAAACAATACAAAAATGCGAAACACATCTAAAAATACTCTATAGCCTAATTAATAGGAGATCTAAACTTAATAGGAAAAACAAGTTACTACTTTACACGTCGATTATCCGACCCACCATTACTTATGCCTCCGCCATATGGACTAGCAGTGCAAAATCTCACAAACTTAAATTGCAAAAAATTCAAAACAAATTTCTGAAAATAATACTCAACCTGCCCCCCTGGCATAGCACAGATAAAGTACATAATCTAGCCGAAGTAGAAAAAATTCCAAAACACATTTTAAAAATAAACAAGAAGTACTGGTCTGATTGCGTAAGAAACACCGAATTGAAAAAACGTCTCCTATGACACATGTACATAGCTTAATTAGTAGACTAGGCTTAGGTGAGATAGGTTTAGGTAAATCAGCTTTTATTCCATGTACATAATGGGGGAAGGGTAGGAAATAAGATTATACAGGAAAAATAGGACGGAAACAATAAGACAGGATAACAATTCCAGTCAAAAATCCAACACCACTCAAGTTATAGTACAATCAACAATTCACTCGGGTCACCCATTTATAACACAACTAATGAGGAGAAGCAAAAGCTGAACCCATTGTAAATCAACCTCGATTACTATCAATTATTATCAGAATAAACGTAATTTTCGGAAAAAAAAAAAAAAAAAAAAAAAAAAAAAAAAAAAAAAAAAACTGCACATCGAGCAGCAGCAACAACACTACATCCGCCGATCGGCTCGCGATCGCGTTGATCATTAGCTTAATTTTCATAATTACGCTCCGGGGCGCCAAGGGATGAGGACGATGAAGGGTAAGTTTCACCTCGGAAAGGGGAGAGGAGGCAGGGGGGATTTGGGGCCACCGAGAGGCGATAATTGCGAGCGCTATTTAATGTTGAAATTGAACTTCGCAATTCGCGATCAAAGGCTTGGAGTAGTACATTCTTTCACTTTATGTCTTGCGCAGCATCGCCATCATCGCCGATTGCCAGAGGATCGAGTTATGGTTGTGTGAAAGATGGCTATGTACACACACACACGAACGCTGCTTAATGAGTTGATTCCAAGCCGCCATTGGCTACCCTTTCAATGTGCAACATGCGAACGCGCGCGCAACGCTTCACTTATCGCTGTGGCCTTATCGCCCCGACGATGATGATGATGATGATGATGCTGCCATACCGGCCATTACCCGCCGTCCATCCTTCCATTGGTATGGATGGAAGTGAACTCTAATCGATCGCTCTAACCGATCCGAACAACGCGCGATCCTCGACCATCGTTCGCTGTAAAGTAAATAATGATTAAATTATTTCTTTATCAACTTTCGCACAACAACCGCACGCAACACTCCGCGATCTTTGCCACAACCACATTTGGCATTTGCCGGTGGCCGCGAAATGCTTCGACGTGACTCCCGCTTGGGCAGCGCCATTATCGCGAGCCCGACAGGAAAATGGTGAAAGAGGCGTGAAACAATGGATGGGCTTTGTGGGGGCTTTGTTTGCAGCAGCTTTTGTTGACTCTCGCTCGGGCGGGCGCACTCCCCTGGCGGTTGTGATGCAGCATAAAATAATGGTTTTACCCGATAAGCGACGACGATGCTGCTGTTGCTGTTGCGGTCCTCATCCCTCTCTGTTTCTGCTCGTTGGTCCCAGGTGTAGCGGCACGAGAACAAAAGAAAAGCGCGAAGCAATGGTTGCGCGAAGCTCACAGAGCCTCCGCTGGAACCATTGGCGATTGGCCACGGATTTATCGGCATCGATTAATCGATGAAGTCTCGCGCCTCGAATTGAACCGCCAATCTCTAGTCCAACCGACCGGGCCGGACCAGACCGGGAACCGTGTTCGAGCTTTACACGTGTAATGCTTGCAGACACACACATACACACACCGACTCGGCGGCCTTCAAGAAGCGCTTTGCAGCTTCGATTCAATTTACGAGACAACGATCCACCGCCAGTCTGGAGTAGTGGCCAAGAAGGTGGTTGGTGTCTCGCCCAAGAATGCGCCACCGCGTGTTTCACACTCGCCACGGGCCGAGGCAGAGTGCGACGTGAGTGGCTGAACCCAGAACCGATCGATCGATTCGTGGGATGAAAAGTGGGTTTTTGATTGAAGCTGGCGATCGCGGCTTTGCATTCCGTTCCGTTCCGTTCCAGTCCGTAAAGATGAGTTAAATTGAACGAGATCGCGAGATTGTGCCAAGAAAGGAGTCCAGACAAGGCGTGTTGGATTCGCCCGGGAATAGGGATGATCCGTTTATGTGTTCTCAATGAGGAAGCAGATCGAGGATCGGTCTGCAGCTCGTTTCGTTTTGATTTATAAATTAATCAGGACTCATAATTGGTGTTTATGGACGGACTGATTTATGTTCTCTTTCCATTGTGTACCGAACAAGCGTTGAGATTGAGTATCGATTTCATCATTAAAGTCAGCAAATGAAGACTCACGATCGATGCTTTTGTCTCCCAGAAATAAATGTCAAAATCGATTCGCTTCGAATGCTGATCGACAATTAATGCATCACCATCCTACAATGATCTTACATTGTCGTTGCGATCGCGTGATCGTGCCAACAACCCTTCCTTTCAAGCGTCTCTCTCTCTCTCTTTGTCTCGCTTCCCCCGAAAATTAGCTATGCAACGGCAACAGCATCATTTAGCAATCATCCAATTGATTTCTATCTTGATGAAATAATTAAAACATTCAAAGAAGGTGGAAGAGGAGGAAGAGGAGTAAGGAGAAGATGGAGATGGTGGGGCCGGCCGCCATCGATCGACGCAGACACAGACACCACGTAAAAAACGGGGAGTCCAAACTTCGGCCAAACCGAATGACGATTGCTTGACACATCATGGACACACTTGGAGCCCGGACGTACGTACGTACGAGTCCAGCGATCGTCCGCAATGGCTCCCTAAAGACGCGGAATGGAATCGGGGGGATTGGAAAATTAATTCATCAAATCTCTGCATCACCATTAGCTCGCTCGCATTCGTGTCGATCGGAGCCGTCGTGTATGCTGTCGAGGATCCATTAGAGAGGATCCTGATTTCGAGGGGCCGGGACTTGTTGTTTTTTGTTTGTTCGTTCGTTCGTTCGTCTGCACGATCCGGGTGTTTTGTGTTTTTTGGAGTGCTCAGAGCCAAACTCATCACGCGATCGGCCGGTTGTTGGCCGGTGCCAGGCCATGCCATGCCATGCCATCATCATCATCATCATTGACAATCATCGGAACATATCATTTCCAACGCTTCTCGCGCCGTTAGAGAACCGCGATCAGTCCGTCAGGAAACGGGTTTTTCGTGGTTTCCATTGTGTTCGTTTGATTGCTTTCCGTTTGGTTCTTGATTCTTGATCTTCGGCCACCAACGGCACCATCAAAAGTAGTATCGCAAAAAAAAACTCCGGACGAGCGGAAACTAATGGTCGCCGACGACGCATTGAAGAGGAAACCGATAAATCCGAGCTTTATTCCGCCCTCCCTCCCTTCCTTCCTCCCTCTTCGTAATTCTGGTTTCGGGAATTGAAATGTAGAGAAAATCCAAAATGAAGTCCCTAGCCGGGAGAAGAAGAAGAGAAGTTATACCAAACCGAACGGACAAACCGGCTTTCTGGAGGAACCATTTGAGATTGCACGGAGCGGCATAACCGCGACAGAACAGCGCGAGTGCCCCTTCCCAGAGATGAAAGGCGGCCTTGCGAGCCACCAAACACCACCACCAAGACGGCGGAGCGAAGTGTCGCGGAATCATAAATTTAAATTATCGTGGCGCATTTATTTTTATGCAAATGAGTCGCAGCCGCACTACTCGCTTCAGCGGAGAAGGAGGACGAGAAAAGGGAGTGCGGGGCTGCGAAACCGGTGGCCGAAAGGAAGTTCCCGTGGGTAATGAATTTGTTCCTTTTTGCCGTTTCGGCGCAAAGTGAACTCGCGTTCGCCGACAGGGTGAACTGCTCGACAAAGTGTCAAACTGCTCGAAACGGCTGCTACGGGGAAACGATGGGCGTGGCTATGCGCGCGCACATAAATACATAAATGGAACTACATAAAAAGACATCAAAATCTATATACTCGTTTTGATTGGCTTTCTTCTTCTTCTCATCTTCTTTGTTCTGTTTAAAACATTGTTGCATTAAAACATTGTTGTTGTTGTATTGTTGTTGCTGCTGCTGCATCCGTTGCTGCTGGTGGTGAAATAATGAAAATATCTTTGTAAAGTAAGAAAATTGCTTGCCACACAATTTGCCTCGCTCCGAATCAGCGGCCGCGCCGCTCTGCAGTAAATGGGTTTCGAGGTGGAAATGTACAAAAAGGCATGTAGCATGGCGACCGCGGCTGTGTGTGCGCGTTTTGTGTTTAATAAACATGTTTATCATAATTATTCCATTATCTTCACATCTTCCGGTGCTGCGAACGAGAATCGCACGCACGCTCGCTGGCCGACGGGACTCTCGGAGAGAGAACAGACACACAAACACAGCATCCAAGGAGCCTGTGCTACGATAATATTAATAATACACTACATACAAAACAGCGCGCGCACGCGGACTTTTTGCAAATCGATTGCCGCAGTCACGAACTCGCGATAATGGCGTCAGAAAGGGAGGGAGAGGGGGATGTGAAGAGGAACACCGAGTCCAGTGTTGCCAGACTTGAACAGCGAAACAAACTAGCAAGCGCGAGAAAAGAGGTCCTTTCAAGTTGGCTGCCTTTAAGCCAAATTGATCAAAGCACTCCGATAAAGATGTGTTCCAGCCGTTTTCTGGCGTGCGTGTGTGTCGCTCCACCGTCCCGTCCTGCGATCGATCTCACGGATCCCGAGACGGCACGAGATCGGAATGCATTATGCGGCATCCATCCTGTCCGTGCTGCAAACCGGTATATCCGATCCGGCCGCTTGCCGTGGCCGGTGGTACGTTGATAATATTATCATGATTATTGGCATTACGATGATGCCTTTCGTCAGGCCGCGCGCAGTAGCTAATGAAAACGTTTCCTCGCCGTGCCGGGCCGGGCTTCGCGAGTGGAAAAACCCACTGTCAAAACCGGATGTTTGGATTGTGGCCGCCGCCCTTTGATGAAATGTCAGTTGCGCCACGGTGCAATGGCATGCAATGGCGACGATCGATCGATCGGGTATCGGGGATGGTGTACACCATCTCATCAGCAAATGGGGCGTCCATTTAGTGTCACCTAATTATGTATTATCAGACCGGTGGCTGACCGGGTCGTTTCGCAGCTACTTGCGAACAAACCTTGGGGACGCTTCGAAGGGGAGGACACTTCACAAGTAGCCGCGACCAGGACCGCGACGGTGCAAATGTTTATTATTAACGTAGCCCCGCCGCGGTCACCAAGCCATAGATTAGCGTAACTCGTGAACGGAGTGGCCACCCTGTAATCAGCGAGTGGTCTACGAGTCCCCGAGGTACTTGTCAACCTGTACGGACGGACGGACGGTTGTAATGACTTTTCGAAAGGTTTTAATGTGTTCCCAAAATGCACCAATGCACACCAGAAAAAGTATGTGTGTGTGAGAGGGAGAGAGAGCGTTAGCATTAAAAATGAAGCCATAATATGCAGGCTGGAAGCGTGAGCACCACCACCAGGACCTGTTCCAGCTAATAGTGTCCATAAGTAAATTGAACGGCATTCCACCGGGCATTTACAGACGACGCAGACGGTGGTCATTTGGTGTGCGCACAGCTCAGGAGGACCAACCGTACCACGGATGTGAGCTGCATTCGCGATCATGTGCTGGGTTCCCGTCAAAAACGGACGTCGCGCTCAAAACACCGCGACGGTGGTGGTGGTGCCGACGGTGAAACGAGCACCCGGGCATTCCCGGAGTCCCGGAGGTTCATCATTTACTCTGGCTTTTGCCAAAGGTGACCGCAGAACGGACGAAAGCGCTGGACGAACGCTATTTCCGCAATTATCAATCATCGTAATGGCATAATACACACACACATATCCTTCACTTCACGTTTGCCCGAATGGCCAACCCCAAGGAACGCCATTTAACGAGTCCGAACTGGCCTCGAACGTCCCTGTCCCTGCCACTGGCCCTGGCCCTGGGTGGCAATTATAATTGATTTAATGATGAATTCATAAGGCTCGGGCGCGTAATTAACGTTCATCATTGATCATCATTATCGGGAGCCAAATCATAATTGTAATGACGCAGTGTGGGGGGGGGGGGGGGGGCACCCGTTGTGCGAAATACCGTTGGCCGTCGTCTCTCGGTCTCTCTTTCTTGGTCTCTCTCTCTCTCTCGCACTTTGAGGCGCACTCTATCGATCGATCAATTTGGAACGTTTTGCAGAATGGAGTCGCAACGGTTGCTATGATCGGTTTGCACTGTGTGTGTGCAATTCGCGAAAGCAATTGGTCGATGGTGGAACGCATTTTGTTTGTTAATGCGCTGCCGGTTGCCGGCTGCCGGTTTGGAATGCAGTCGCGACCCCCGTTTTTTTGCCGCTTTGCTACAATCGAGGAATTCTTTTCCCCTTCTTTCCCATTTCCCGGTTCGAGCAATCAATCGGACCGGGGCAATGGGGCCAACAGTGCCGTTGTTGTTGTTCTTCCGCCTCTCGAAGTCTTGCGGTCGCGATGCGTTTTGATCGATTTAGACATCGGCCATCGGTTTGGCGAAAAAGGATGCAGAGAGAGAGAGAGAGAGAGAAAGAGAGAGAGATGGAGAGAAGGAGAGAATCGTGATCGGAGTGCCTGATGCCCTCCCTAACCCTCCATCCCCGGAGCCACCATCTATGGTTCTCGCCTGGTTCGACTACAAATTGATTACCGTGTGTGCGAGCGTTCACCGGGAGTGTGGAGTCACACACACAAAATAAGTGGAAGGAGAAGACCCCCTAGACCCTTTCCAAAGGCCGCAAGGTTGGTTAGGTGGGAAAAAAAAACGCGCGAAACGATGCCATCCTCGCGATAAACCATATGGGAATTGATCAACATATTAATTTCTCCTCCAGAATGCAATTCCGACTCGATCCAATCGATCCCGATCGGTTGTTGCAAAGGAATCCGTTCCAATCACCGTGCTAAGTGGCCACAGAGAGAGAGAGCAGTACCCCTCGGTTTTCCCCTCGTGACTTATTCGCGCGATCGCGATTAATTATTTGAGTCGAACGCAAACTGGCGTGTTGCCTGTTGCTGGATGGCTTATCTTGATCTAGAGAGAGAGAGTAAATGATGTAAAGTATTTGACAAATGTGCATTCATTACACCAGGAGGAGGAGAAGGAATTGAGAGATTCAATTCCATAAGAAATGGCCGATTGGTTTGGATCCAGGTCCAGCACGGCGTGGAGTCCACACAATTCCGATCCACTTTTTTTTATGAACCAACCACAAACCAGCCTCACCTTTCACGCGCTCACTTGTTGCATTCACTGCGATGGCGTTCGTTCTACCATTCGATCGGGAGTTGTGCAACGACCGTTTTTTTTCCTCCTCTCGTCGAGGATCGATTGATCAATGCAGGTGCACTCCTATGGCCACTCATTCCCATTTCACGCCCCTCACATCGAATCTGACCGCGTGATCTATTGGTGGAGTGGTGAAAAACGAACCAAATAGCGACTAGCTGGAAACCGTCTGGACCGTACATTTAATCGCAAACTACTGCATGCCAATACGACGGCTCGACAAGCTCAACAAAAACAACAACAGCAACAACAGCACCAACAACAGCAACAAATGCAGCATAACATGAACTGATATGTGGACAGCCGCTGCCGGGGCCAGTGTCACTACTATAGCTCAAGACGAATGTATTAAGCGTTTGGCCAGCAGCAGCGGGAAAAAAACCCCCGGGAAAAAGCGAAACTAAAACACACGCGAACGGTGAACAGGATCTCTTCAGACGGTTGGGGAAAAGGGGTGGCCACGCCGGTGGGTGCGGTTGGCAGAACTGTGTGGAACAAAATGCTCAATTTAATAATCTGCTCTTTATAGAGACGCAATGTTGAGCGCCTGCCACACGGGCGCTGCGCAACGCACACACCACCATCACCATCGCAAGGGGTATACAGGACACAGGGCCGGAGGGCCCATTAGCGGAGCAGAATTGTTACCCCCTCTCACAATCCCCCTGCTTGCGTCTGCCGCTGCTGTGTCTCGATTGTGATCACGGCCAAGCGCGAGAGAAGGAGCTAGTGGGTTCGTCGCTTGCTGCTTGCGTCGAGAGTCTATCGTTTGCTTGTGGCCAGTGGGGGGAGACGCGCAGACTGGCGGGCATGGCTGGCGGTAAATGCATGTACTAATGTATGTTTTGTTTTGTCATTGCCATTTTAATAGCAGCAGCAGCAGCAACCGAAGCCAAGGGATGGTGGAACGTTGAAATCACAAAATGGAACGAAACGCACTCGCACTCTCTACGCCCATGGTCTGGCCGCGAGGGGTTCCTTTGGGAGCTCGACGAGCGTCGGGATGTAGTTGTACGTCGGTGGATATCGTCCGCCACCGCACACGCGAAGCGAAGCGAAGAAGTTGTTGTTGTTGTTGTCGTCCGCTTCGCTGGTAGTCGTTGTCGCTGTCGAGTCGAGCGCTCGTTGTCGTTGCAGGCGAGGAACCGAAAGGGACATAAATTGTATTCCCTGAAATGTGATCGCCCAACGGACGGACGCAATAAAGCATCGCCGCAGCCGCAGCCGCAGCCGCCGTGGCCGCTGCAACCGACGGTGAGGAGCGAGCGTTATGTTCGATCTCCCGGTGGACGGATGGATGGATGCATGCATGCAGTGCGATCGTGTATGCACTCGCCGTGTGTGTGCACGAGCTGTTTGCAATCTTCATGCCGCCTCCTGATCGAGCATTTCCACTCGAGGGGCTGGGGATCTGCTTCTTGCTTCGCTTTCGCTTCCCCCTTTTTTTACCTCGAGCTCAATCGCGTTTCGCGATCGAGCACGATGAGCACGATGATGGTCGATCGTACGGGGAAGGAGGAGATAGGGCAGGTGGAGCGGGTTTCGGGAATAAATTCATATATAAATTGAATTAAGAGAACAATTTATTATATTTTACTTCTTGCGGACACTGACAACTAACAAGATAACTTGTTCCACCGAGAAAAAGAGACAAAGAGAGACAGTGGAAGGAACTGTCCGGTAGTGAAGGAGCCGGGAGCAGGAGCTTCGACAACGGTGCCGCGCATCGAGTACACGACGTTCCTCTTCTTTTTTCTGATGCGCTGAAGCCGGACCGCGTTCTAGGTGCGTGGTTCTGGTACGTGATTCCGTGGACGAAGGACGAAAAGGGCGCCGTTGAAAAGGTGCATCTAGGGACGTTCTGTGATCGCACGAAGGAGCGTTCCATAACCTCACATTTATCGTTCCTTTGTATCGTTACACCGATTACCTCTTCTAATAACAATATTTGACTGCGAGTTAGCCACAAATGAGCGATAAAATACACAATTTTGGGTGGCAGCAGCGTGGTGATACAATTGGGGAAAGAAAAGAAAAAACAATTATTTGCTCGCGCGCGTCTTCTGAGACCCCCAGGAACACCCGGGAATGGACAGTGCATCCGTTCGTGGTCGACTTTCGATCGACTGCTGCATAATTTGAGGTTGACCACAAACGCAACAAACGATGGATGCCTTTCAGCGCATCTATTTGAACCTAATGAACCACCACCACCAGGACTGCGAGTGATGCGAGCAACAATTAGGACCTCGTTAGGGAAAGGAGGACAACATGCACAGAGCATTGAGCATGATACTGTCTTATTATCCTTACCTTTACCTTTATGGATACATAGTTGAAACGCACCATATGCCAGCCGCCAGACCGCTGTGTGTTTGTCTTGTCCACGCCCCGGAACTGGTCCAGCCGGCGAGTCCGAGACCGTGTTTTCCCGGAATCGACATCCTGTGGTCTCTCGTCTGCTGGGGTCTTGCGTGATCAGTCGAATGCAGGTCAGTCCCTTGTTGTATGATGTTGACTAAATGCACCTCTGTCTGCCACATGCGCGCGTGTGTGTGTGAATTGGAGGGAGGGGGTAAAGTAATTGTGTTAATCCTGCTGCTCTTCTTCGGTTCCTCGAGGCGCATGATAAGCAAATATTTATTCGAAACTGAGCAGAGTTAAGCAAATGCGAAAAAAACAAACATAATTCATAATTGAGCAGCGACGCGATTGACGCTCGATGTCGGCTGCGTGCAGCAGTCCTTTTAAGGGCCGGGAGAGTGGACAGACAGAGGGAAGGAAAGGAAGGTTGATTGAATTTTCCTTATAGCTCCAGATTCCTGGAAATTCCATTAGACCGGAGCGCGGTGATTACGTTGACTGGTTGGTTGGTTGCATGATTCCAGGAGGCCAAAGGGCCGATGGTTTCGGGGTCCCGGATGGATCGATCGATATTGAAAGCGTCAAAGTTCCCCCCCGGGGCGGAGTGCATGATAATCAAAATCCAATTAAACTAAGTAATGGAAAAGTGCTCCTCTGCTTCTGTCGCTTCTTTGCTATTAATTTTAATCTTTATTGAGCACAAGAGAGAAGGTCCCCAATCAATCAATCTTAGCTCAAGGTCAAGCTAATCAGTCTACTGCCTATCGATCGATGAGGTCCAGAAGGGAAAAAAGGAGTATTAAATAAATTGTATTAATCAATCGTAACAATCGCTCTTTATAATAAATGGAAAATGAATTGATTTTTCACATCGTTTAATACATTCTCCATTTTTATTTAAAAACTTTGCCGTTTCTCAAAGAATTTTACATACTTTTCAGCCATTATTTTGCTTCTCTATGTAGGAATTAATGTAAATACATCACCTAAAGTCAACTTTAACCAATATTTGCTTAATGTTTCGCTGCTTTGTCAAGTTTATTTTACCTGTTCGATGCTTCAACAAAATTGATCCTCGAATTAGAGGGAAACAAACGAATAAACAATAAAGCATTAGCAACGAGAAAGTCTGTCAACGCCACGAAATTATTCCATCTTAACCAGCTCGACTCAACTAAGCTACATTCGAGTGCGTTTTTCTGTTTTTCATTCGCTTCCAGGATCACTGCATGGCGCACTGGAGTGCCGGGAAGCTGCCCTGACATCGTTATTCATCGCAATAAATTCTCCTCAGTTCCCTCCATTCTAATCAGCAAAACCCAATGCCGCCATCTTGAAGATGCCCTTCGAACGCACTATGTGCTTGTGTGTGTGTGTGTGCGCTGCGTTCTTCTCTAATACGATCTTCTTCCTGATCGTGCTCATCGTCCATATCATTGAACATCGATCGAAACAGACTCCCTATACCATTGCACCCGGGCTGCACTTGCCGGAGGACGCGTCGCGGAACGCCTAAAAAGCCGCCTGCTTAGTGCTATCGCAGCATGAACATGGGCTGCTGCTGCTGCTGCTGTTATGTATTGTCGATCGTTTCGTGGTTCTGTTTTCGGTTCGCTTTATGCTCGCAGCATCGCATCCTCTGCTGCATCGCTGCGACCACATTTATCACAATCAATGAGGGAACAGCCCAACACACGGAGCGTCCGGGGGCGAGAACACAGAGCGCGAGAGAGAGAGACAAAGAGAAAGAAAAAGAGAGAGAGGGAGAACAGAACGGAGTTTGCGGTCGGTCGGCGGGATCCTAAACATTGCGGTCACAATGGGAACCGGCTCGAATGTTTAATTTATGGTCGTGTTTCGTGTTTTCGGACCGACCGACCGGCCGCGCGGTCCGGGTGGTTTTTGTTTTGTAGAGAATCCCACCGGGGCCGGCGGGATCGATCGATGGACCCATCCCAATGCGGTACTATGCGATCCTTCGCCTTCTCCAGAACCGGACGAGGCGGCATTTCACCGGCAAACCCGTGGAATGATCTCGCGGTAAATGAAGCTGGGCGCTGGTGGTGGCGATGGCGACGAACAGCACCGAAGACCGGCCAGACACAATAAAAATGGCGCGTCTTTGGAGTCGCGCGCTTTTGGTGTTTTGTTTTTGGGTCGAGATAGTTCTAATTTAAGCGTCGCGTCCACTGCTGCCTGGGAATGGTTGCCAGGCACCAGGCACCAGGCAGGTGATTTGAGATTCAATTCTCCTTCTCTCTGGCGTGGTGGCCGCCAATGGGGTTGATTGATTACACCGGAACGTGCTAATTAGTACGTGCTGCCGTGGCCGGGAGTAACGTTGGCGGTCGCTTTGCTGGGGCTGATTACAGTGCTCCACAACCACCACTGGACTGGGGACGGCAGGGTGTGTGTGTGTGTTTGAGGCAGCACTTTGCTTTTGGCGACAGAATGGTGATCAGCAGCAACGGTCCGGGATGTGGTCTGCTCATTAACTCGCGTTCCTCTTTAGAAGTTCTGCGAAGGAAATTGAAATAGAATGAAGTTACTTTAAAGTTGAACTCAAGGGCAGTTCGAAGAGCATTCCTTTGCATCGAATTGGAATTCCCAAAACAATGAAGCACACAAAATGCGTCACGGAAATACGGCGCATCATCGTTGTAGGTGCAATGCTCCATTCTGCGACTAATTGAAGACCCAAAATAGAAGCTTAGACGTGCTGGGAGTGAGACGAACCTCCGAAAAACCCAAACAGGATTACCGGCTTATGAACCGAGTGCCCAAGGAGCAAGGCAGCCAAGCCAAGAAGGTAACGCAACCTGCACTGCACACCGTGAACCGAGAACCGAAACCGAAGACCTGAAGATCCGATTAAAAAGTCAAAATATTTTCCATCCCTGTTGGCGAAACATTGACAGCTCCGGGGGCCCTTCCCTCCATTCTGTCCCTCCCGGGACCGGGACCGTACCGAATGGGCGAACCGCGAATCTTCGGGGCTGGCTGGTTCGAAGGATTTGGATTGGCTTTTTGTTTTTTTGCTGACTTTTCTTGCCTTTTGTTTTGTTGCTGGTTGGTTCCTGTTCCCGTTCCCGTTCCGGAGTTCGTCCTCCGTCCGTCCGTCTGCCTGTTTTGTTTTCGTGTGCGTCGTTTCTAGGCGTGTGTGTGTGTGCGCCCGGGTCATGTTACCGGACGGCCCAGGGACCCGGTACGGCCCCGTTGCTAATGACTTGTAACCGATACGTTTAAATTGGATAACAAGAAAAGGACGAACCCCGTACCGTTGTCTTAGGTCCGTTGGTTTGACTGGCTGGCTAATAGGCCGAGGGGCAAGTGATGGCATTTATGCTTCGGTTGACCTTCGCCAGCAGCACCACCACCGGCAACCACGGTGCAACGAATCGCAGCCATGGCTAATAGCGTGGATGAGGCTGCAACATTGCAAAACATTGGCTGGGACGACGAAGAAAACCTTCCCCACCCTCGAAGGTGACGCCGATTCGGTATGCCCTTCGCATCAAGGCGAGTCAATCGTTGCCGGAGTTGCCGGTGACCGGTCACCCTTGCTGGCTAGCCTGCCTGCTGGTATTTGAATATCTCGGGGCTCGGGACGCATGACACGCCAGGAATCATAACTTGATGGGCGTATGAATTGGGTGGTACGGGATTGACCACAAATGAACCGTGGAATTCCGGAGAGGCAAAGGCAACTTGCCTTTGCAAACCGTGTTTTGGGCCGGTGAAAAGTTTGCAAAAGCGTTCAGTTCAGTGAATGTATTGGGGAAAAGAATGTTAAGGACACTGGATCTGTGGAGCAAGAGCATCGCTAATCAACGGCTGAAACACTTGCATGTTTTTCTTTTTCCTGGAAAGACGCTCGTGACAGGAGCAATTGACAGTTGATCGCATGCACCAAAAAACCGCAGTGCAGACACCACGACGATCGTTAGCGTTTTGAAGAAGACAGAAGGTTCTTTTGGTTTGCGGTTTTTGGTGCGTCCACTCGGTATTTGTATAGAAGTTGATCTGATTGAAGGTGTATGGCTATGATAGCAATTTTCACAGTAAAGAAACTTGTATTGACTGTCATTTGGCGAAACTTTATTTACGATGCACAATAGCAACTTTGTTTTGTAAATTTCAAACACATACGAACGACGCACAACGTCGGGAGTATACTTGAATGGGGCATTCATGAGGCGAGCCACACACACGCAAAATATTATTTATCAATATTCTAGCTCACTTGGATTTATGAAACGAATTCAGGCTCTGCTTCAGCTGTTTTTCGATTCCTGAAAATACGCTGAAGATATCAAAGTAGTCTGGAATTTTAAGCAATAATGTAGCCGGCTTTACGCATTTTGACAGTTCTTTAAGCTGGAAATAGACCGCTGGTAAAGAAACTAGCTTTCATCTTAACCGTGGTCTGGCTACGATGGCAACTTTATTGCAACCTCATATTGACAGTTCTTCACTTAAAGTTTCTATCATGACCACCTTAAGACAAGTGTTTCGCTTCTGTAAATAGTCTAAACAATCGGGCTTCACTAGATTCTTTCACATAAATATACTTAAGTCAGCACAAACCTATAAGCACTCCTGTAAAGTAGAAAACAAGCTCTGCTAAAGGCGCTCAAATCGTTATGGTAAAAGTAAAGAAAGATCAAAATGATCATAAAATCCGAGGACGGCTGGCTGTAAACCGCACCGCACCCCAGAGGCCTTGGTCTATCTGAAAACCAATTCGCCCCCCGCGGGAGGCGTCATGTGATCTTGTTTCATCCCGATCCTACGACGCACACCGTTTGTGATCTCGCGGCAATCGGACACGCGGAGGGAAGGGGGGGAAACGCATTAAATAGCGTTTTATCCTGTCCACGCAACTACCGGGACTTCAACCTACCTCCCTGATGATCAACCATCGTCCACAGTGATCGCTCGTCGTCGTCGTTGTCGTCGTTGTCGTCGTCGGCATCCGTCCGACAATACCCTTGAGTCGCGTGGATTACGGTGGAAACCGGACGGTAAAGAATAGAAAATCACCGTCGGCCGTGGACCGTGGCGTGTTGAATGGCGTGCGCGCGGCCACACACACACACACACACACACACACACACGCAGTGGACCGGATCGGCGTGCATCGGATATCGGACCGACATAACGCTGCGCGCGCCATAAAACCATAAAGATTACACACCTCATCGGCGGCGCGACTCAGTTTGCGGGAGCTGGTCGGTGGTCGGTTTGGGGTCCATAAAGTGTCTCCGTTGAACGGTCGTCCGTTCCTGCGTGGTGCTGGGTGTCGACGACGACATCACCGACCGACGGAGACAGGGGAGTAGTGCGGCTAATGTGCGGCTAAAATTCCTTTCACTCTTCACTTTATGTTGAACCGAAGCCAAAGACCAGGTAAGGGGGGGCTGTGTGCCGGGATGTGTCGCACACTTTAAACCGATTTTTATGATCGCGTTGAGCCAGTGACCACGGTGAGGTCGGTGAGGAGGTGAGGGCAGCGGCATTATTATGAGGAAAGGAGAATGGTAGCAGGATGCTTTATGCTCCGGTGCCGGTGTCCACTTTTCACACACACACATTCCACCATCGAGCTGCACGCATGGTTTCTGTGGTGGCCGCGTAGCAGTGATCGTCCGCCGCCGATTCTCGGACCTGAATGAAGTCGGCATGTTGTCACCTTCGATTGGGTTGCTTCAGAACGAAGGAACGCGACACTGGACATGGGAGAGAGAGGCGTTGCTACAAGTCACTGTGGCCGCCACATTGCCATAGCCATTGTTGCGTTCCATGCTCAGGGACCTTTGATCATTGCCCGTGCACCGTGCGCGTGAATGCGAAAGGTTAAGCCAGACACAATTAGAAGACAAGTTATGAATTGACCGAAGAGATCGAAGGGGATTATGAAAATGGATAATGGCTTTATACTACTCGGGGGCGTTGGCCATAATCTTTTCATAAAACTTCATAAAACCAGACTGGATGTTGCATACCTTTGCGATTTCTTTAAATTAATCGAAGAACATTCTATGTCATAAGATGTTCTAGTCGCAAAAATGGGCTGGATATGAATCAATATTGTGACGACAATCATTAATTATTTTTTCCAAACGATGGAACACAAGTAACTGAATATTTATTGATAAAAATGAGTTTTCAATGGCCTGGTTTTATGAAATGATCTCGTGGACATCATGAGTTATCTTAATGGATTCAATTCGTGTCTTCTACATAGTCCCCAATGAATGGTGAATATCTTCAATTCACTCATCATCCTGTCAACACCATTTCCAAGTGGCGAAACATAATTCATTTACTCAGCTTCGACAGTAAACGGCTCTCTCTTTCAACACGGAACATAAAGTTGGATCCAGTATAGAAGATATTAAATCAAATTTCGTAAACATAACGATTGTCAGCACTTACGATTTTTTTCTGTTCTATGCTTTCTTGTTTGAGAATCCAAGTGCAATTTATATGATAGTCATTTGAACAACCTACCTTGCATAACATCCCCAGGTCGTTTGAAATGTGAAGTTTTAATCAGAATTCATCGTCAAGCTTCTGTAATAGACGAAAACGATAATTTTAAATAGAACGTTCATATCCTTCGTCTATACTACAAGTCAAAGAGTTATCGAACGTGAATGTTATTGAATAAAACAAAAACTACAAGCAACTACAAGTTAGAAACTGAGAAACATCCAAGGTAGAGATCTACCTAGTAAAACTATTGCTGAAAGTTGGATCCAAACTCGATGTTAATTGTTGTTCTACACAAGTTAATCCTTTTGAACGAGGAGTTAATAAGAGCATTACTTCCGTTCACTGACTACATAACGTTGACTACTAAAAGAAAATAACAGCGCTTTTTAGCTACCGATATTGAGCACGAAATGAAGATCTCATGGACGTGAAAAATAATTATATAATCTAGTCTAGAAGAATATAAGTATGTTAGCAAATATGTGTCAGAACAGAACTAACCGATTTAATTGGGATGTTACGCTCGCTGGACTCAGCACGGTCATGACTGACTGAAAGCATCCAGCATTACCACCTTCACCATCCTGTTGTCAACAGTCGGGCGAGCAGAGTTCCAACTCCCAAATCAGGCCTTTCCCTGGGTACAGGGAAGTTAGTTTATTATCGGTACTGCGACCGCGGCCCGTGTATCACAATACAATTGGCCGCATGTCAATCATACACACTCACAACGCACATATTGGATTGGAGAGCAGAGCAGAGAACGCAGAACAGTGCGCCCAAAGAATGCTCATGCAATTCGCGTTAGCATGCGACGAACATAAACGGAATTGGATTTATTATGAAGAGACACCATCCCCCATGTGGTGCCTCCTTTCTGATGTCCCCTTGCACTCTTCACTGCACTCCTTGCGGGCGCCACCAGCCACGAGCACCGCAGCAGGGATGGAACATACTTTCCTCTCTTATGCTACGCGGCCTTCGGTTTGCCAACACACACACACGCACACACACATAATCGCT
Organism: Anopheles darlingi; assembly: GCF_943734745.1. Taxonomy (NCBI): domain Eukaryota; kingdom Metazoa; phylum Arthropoda; class Insecta; order Diptera; family Culicidae; genus Anopheles; species Anopheles darlingi. The sequence goes on from NC_064874.1 coordinate 66,270,117, forward strand.
CGCGGTCGTCGATGGTTGTGTCCCGCGTAAACGTCGTCCGTTCGTCCGCCCGTTGATAGCTGACCCCTCCTAGGGGTCCCTCCGGTGCACACACACACACACACACACACGCACACCGGTTTGGTGCGGCCAGTCCCGTGCGGTTGTCAATATCTGCAAATACTGCTGAGTAAGTGGACGCTTCGTTTTATGCTCCCTTTTCTGTCGAATAGACCTACTGTACCCCTTGTTCTACTCCGAGGATTCCCCTCTTGGTCTTGCTTGTGGAGCGCCCAACGAAACCGAAATGGCGCCATTCCCTCGCCCCCGGGGGTGATCAAGTTCCCTGGTTGCAGGAGCAGGAGTGCTCGTTCCGTTGGCAAGTTTGTTCAACTGTTTGTTCACTTGACAGTTCGTACATGTATATTTATTATAAATAAGTACGTCGGTCCGGACGTACGTAGCCGCGCTGCGCCACGCCGTGCACCTCGTCTCTTCATGAGGCACACTGTGGATAGGGCTTCGTAGGGAGGTGCACCCCAGGGGTAGTGGTAGAGAGTAAAGGAATTCAACCTTTTTTTTTATGGCGTTTTCCCCTCCCCCCGGGGGTAACCTTTTGTTTGGTTGGCTTGCAATCGGAACGGCATGCGGTCATTTGCTGCTGCAATCGCTTGCGTATGCGGACTTCGAAATGTCGAAATGTCATCGGTAAGTGCGCGCCTTCAGTGCGCATAGTGGAGGAGGGCTAATAAAAAATTATTTCATCAACCGATTAGGGTTGAACCGTCCCGGTCCGGATCTCGGTTCCGTGCGCCCTGATGCAGATCAAAACGGTTTGCTTCGCGTCGCTCGCGGAAGGATGGATGATTGGATTTCCCGATTTTACGATTTTTATATAGCAAACAAATAAAAAAAATCCCCCGAGTTTGTGTGCGTCAGTGTTGTTATGCTTCTGCTGCTGCCTTCCGTGTGTCCTTCGTTTGTTTCGGAGCAAAACGCACATCGTCGTAAAGATGCTTATTGAAGTCAGCACAACACAAGTGCGTCGTCGTCATTGCCATCGCCATCGTTGTTCTCGTTGTCCCTAACCCAAAACAACCCGAAACCGCGAAGGATTACTCTATTTGCATTAACAAGCAAATTACTGTTACGCACAATCGCCACAATCGAGTTTCGGAATGGAAATGAGTTTCGGAATGGAAATGTCGTCGTCGTCCAGCACACGTCACTCGTTGGGCGATTGGGCGCCAGATCGACTACCAAGTCACGCTCACGATCCCTGGCCAAGCTCAGGTCTCATAACAACGCACCACAAAGCCATCGACTTTATATGCTGCAGGAAAGGACTACAGACTGAGCGCGAAACGATATGCAGCATTGGCGATCGTTGCGATCCTCGCGATCCTCTCCAACGGGAGTGCAGCAGCGTTGCATCTTCACTGTTGCTGTTGGTTGGAACTTGTTGCTGATGCCTCTTCACCTTTTCTTTCACTTCGTTCTCTACTTCTGCCGAGTGGAGCTCTCGGTTTTGCATCCTTTTGCGCCATCCATCGAAGGGAAGGTGATCTCGTGCTCCACCGAGCCTCCCCACCAAACTCCTGGTTCCAGCTCTCGAGCAGTACCCAGTTGCAGTTGTTTCTCGTTCGTTCGTTCGCTCGTTCGCTCTCGAGCTCTCAATCATTCCTCCGTCCGGGCGGTTTCTCTGCTCGTTCGTGTCGCCAGCAACTCGTCCGTTCATCTCGCGATCAGCAGCAACAGCCTGGTCGAAGGCCTGGGAAATTCGACGTGTGTGGTCCTCGGTGCAGCCGCGCGGCCGGCTCGTTGAGCGTATTTTATAACATTTAAATAATTTGAACAGCAACACACTCCGGCTGATGCCTCTGTTTTGACCGGGATGGGGCAGTGAGGCTGCGGCGGCTCTTGGTTGTTTCTCGCGCAGATTGTTCGTCTCGATAATCAGTTTAAATATATTTCTCGTTTGTTCTGCTTTTTTTGGGGCAGAGAAGGGCAAAAGAGGTGCCACCAGGGGTGGGGGGTGTTTCACTCGAACTCGACTCGCGATCGTTTTCGGGCTTTTTAGGGTGCAGTTTTGGCGAAGGTTTTTTTTTTATTTTCTCATTTTATGCTTTTTGTTTTTTCGAACATTGCGCTTTTGCATCACTCGCTGCGCTTTGGGGATGCATTCCGCCGTGGCGGTGGTTGAACTCTGGCGAGACCGCCAACCAGATCGACAGACAACGACAGGCACTACCACCAGCACCAGAAAGACTCTTCTACCATCGGTAATCCGATAGGCTGGGAATAATTCCTGGATTAAATTATTAATATTTTTACTCCGTGACTCCGTTCGCAAGGACGTCGGATCGAGCAAAGCTTCTCTCCGGTGTGGCCAGTGCCCGAGACAGGCGGGGGGCCCGTTGATGGCTTAATAAGAATTTGTGCAAACTGCACCGTGCAATGGGTGGTTGTTGTTGTCGACTTTTTAGAGAGTTTTCTAGAGAAAGAGAAGGCGCGTTACTGACATGTTTGAAGGCTTCGAGGGAGACGAATCTTTCAGATAAGGTCAAGCCGTTTAACACTCCGGCAACCTGCCCTCCGCTGCTGCTGCTGCCGTTTATGCTCGATGTTAATCAAATAATTTATGCTCACATAACGCATTGCACGAGCACTATTTGCTGCCCAACTGATCGCGCAACTAGTTAACCAAAAGGGGATACTCAATTTGTGGCCACCACTCCACTCTCGACAACCTCGACGGCATTATAATTATCTTCTCACTCACCTCAACGCAGCCGCCACGGTCCGGGGGGAGATTGTTCAATTGTGGCAAGTCAGCTCGACGGTGGCGGCGCGCAAACGGCCATTAGCATGCCCGAGATCCCGCGCGCCGGTTCGTCCGGGTTTTTTATTTTATCTGGAACGCGACGTATTTTGCTTTTAAAGTTCCTGAGCCTCGCCCAATTAACTCCAACACACACGCACACACGCATGTTGAAGGCGTGCAATAAAATGATCCAACCATTTTACAACCGCCACTCGGCCGCAGTCATCGTCGTCGTCGTCGTCATCATGTTCGCGGGTTTTATTACGCACCCGCCGCTAATGCCGCGAAAGCCGCGAAAGCATGCGCGATTTGCATGCGCGAATCCACGACCACGGTTGCCACCTCGTTTGCCAGGGAGGAAAGGAAAGAGAGAGAGAAGCAGGAGCTGAAGCTTGGGTAGAGAAGGAAATAAATTTTGCTCGCGATCGCCATTGCCATCTTCCGTTGCTAACGTCGCCGCCAACGTAATCTTAAGTGGAGCTACTGATTGGTGATGGTGGGCGCGAAGAGAGTAGAAGAGCTGCTGCCACCTCTCTTCTCGTTACCAGAGGCGATGCACTTTTAGTGCACATCATTTGACCGGGAGTCAATTCTCGGCGCAATGGCCCGAGCTTTGCTTGGTAGTGGTGAGTGGCCATTTCAGTTCTTGTAGCTCTTTATCGAGGGGAGAGTAGTAGAGTTGTTTGTGGATCGATCAAGTTAAGCTGTAAGTCTACTGCTGCTGCTGCTGCTGCTGCTGATGATGCTAAGGACTGAAAGCCATCAACTGGACTGCATCTGATGCGATGCTGATGATGCACCACCTGCTGCTCGTCGCGCGAATCATCGTCATCGTCACTTCACGCAAGACGCAATCACTCACCACGGAGCCGCTTCTCGGTGCAAACCATTTGGCCACTTCGGAAAGGGCATTAATTATCTTAGTTTTGTTGTTTATTGGAAAACGAAGGGGCGCATCAGTGTGGAGCGGGGAAAGCTTCGGTGGGAAAGTTGGCACTCGAGGACCGCCGACAAAATGGCCTCACTCTCTTTCTCTCTCTCGGTGGGTCGGTTTGGTCCGGTCTGGTGTTTAATGACTTCACTTGCGCCGTTCCTGGTGCTAAGTGTATAGCGAGGGAAGGAAGGAAGGCAGGACGGTGGTCCCTTTGCCATGCCATCGCACGAAACCATGGTGTGTGCAATTGCACCGATGGTGGTGCTGTTGGTGGTGGTGCCGATGGTAATTATTGCCTTGAGGTGCACCTTAAATTGCATCAAGTACGAGGTCCGTGCGGTCCGGGATGGTCCGCGGCATGAGCGATCGATGAAGAGATTGCGTCGCACGATAAGTGTGTGTGTGTGTGTGCTTTAGTGAAGAGGGTGATCGGGCAGGCGGCTTAATTGGAACTGATTGTAAGGCAGCGCGCAGTATTTCGCGGCAAAGTTCGCGAAGTACGAAGGGGCGTAACTTTCCACGGGATCAGGGATCGAGAGAGAAGGAGACAGAGAGAAAGCCGTATAGTTAAGGTCATCAAAAGGGGATGGTCAAGTCAAAGGGATGGTTCTTTTGCGTGTTCTTTGGTGTGGGCTCGGTGTCGCTTGTTTTAATGCTGACTTTGAGCATGGGAGAAAGTCAATTGCTACGTGTAGCAGCTATCAGAGCATTTCAATTCTCAGCTTCTTATCACCATCATCCGGGAGGGAACAGAGTTAATGCAATTAGTAGGACGACGAAGGGAGGTCGGCCAATTTGTAGCTTGTGCTGTTTTTTGGCGGTTGACATTGACGTCAACAAGGAACAAAAAGAACTGATTGCTGGAGGATGTGTTCACAAAGAGGATATAAAAGACAATTGATCTTTGATCTTTTTACAATATACTGACAACTTAAATCTATATGTTAAACTATATGTTAAATATGTTAACAAAAGGCACATTTTATGCTTTGCATATGTACTGGTTTGTGAAGCACAAAATGGGTTCGGTTTGTGAAGCATAACAGTATATAAAGTCTAAAGCCATCGTAGAAAAGTATTTCAGGGGATTGATTTTCTCCGCGGACATCATGTTATCTGCGAGGACTTTTACACTCAAAAAGTTGAGTAACTCCTTTAACAGCTTTCCTTGATTATTAGGTTCATCAATTTAGTGCACTATCAACTTGTCGAGCGTTTTTAACAGATTCTTTGAAACAGAGATCGAGAGTATTGGGCTGATAATACAACCTATATGAATAATAGTGTAATGAAACTAAAATGCGAGTCAACTTTTGCCAGATTTTGATAAAGAAACGCCATTGGATCGCCCATTGGATCGCCCAATTTTCTGCCGTGTTATGGTTTAAAAACGAAATCTTATAAATACAAAATATTCCATCTTATAAATACAAATAACTCCCAACGGTGTATATATGTGCGCGAATCCCGCAGAATCTACAGGGCCGATCATCAGCAAACTTAGCACATACATAATTTATTATTGGTTTTTTACCATCGTTGCTAGAAAAACGATAAGAAAGGCGCACTAATGAAAAGAAACAAATGAGTGTTCATATAAAACCGTGCACCCGTATGAAATCCGGTAATTCCGTTAGTATACCATACATAATTGAGTTCATTCAAAAAAATGTTTTCTTCGAGCTCGTAAAAGAATGAAAGACGTGCTTAACCCCTGCAGCTATGAACTCTCCTCGATCGAGAGAGGATCAAATTAAATACGCGCTGTTAGGACATGAGACCGAGCATTTTATAAAAATAGATTATCTTTGCATCGGCCGGGAATCGAACCCGGGCCGCCCGCGTGGCAGGCGAGCATTCTACCACTGAACCACCGATGCTTGTTATGGTTAATCCATTGTTTAGAAACCTGCACAAACAATACAAACAACATAATTCATATTAATTTTGATCAATTTAACATCACAACACACAAACATCGACTTTCTCATGTTTACCGTTCGTTTTTTTTTGGAAAGCGCGACCGATCAACGGTGCACAACACAATGCGATCGCCACCACCTGGATGGAACCTGCGGATCACCTCAGTGAAGCTTTAAAAATGATAAACGAGCTAATTGCAAGTGGAGCATAAAGTTAAACATAAAGTGAAACTGCTTTACCCACAATCAGCGGGGTGAGGAGAGTAGCACGAAAAGTGAAAAACAAAAAAGGGCCCCCAACCCCCACCATGCGCAAGGAAAAGCCGTAAAAAAAGAAGACCCAAGCGAGAGACCCCCGTAAACGCCTTCCCGTCCCCCGCCCTCCCTTTGTACCTACCAAGCCCGTCGGAAAGCCCGCTTCACGACGACGATGTGGCCATAATTTTTCCCGGGGCAGCAATTTTTCATTATGTCCCCTTCTGTTTGGTTCCATAAATCACGCGCGTTCACTCTGCTCGGGCGGGCGGTTTTCCCCCCGGTTCCCCCGCTTTTCTTATCTAACCAGTGGTGGCCACAACGGACCCCCTCACCACCCTTGGGTGCTCTTGAAGACGGTCACGGCACCGGCAGCATAAAAGGAGAACAACGACGAACGACGAAAGGTGGGTGGTGCCGCGGTGAAAGCGTTGCAGTTCCCGGGCACAGGTGCGCTTTTGTGGCGCGCTTTAGTGACGCGGACGAAAGGGACTCCCGGGGATCCCCTCCGCCCCAAAAAAAAAAAAAAAACCTAGAGTAAACAACCGAACGCGCGCGCAACGCAAACTTTGATTATGTATTTCCATTCTTTGCGGCCACACACCAGATTGCGGCCAGATGATTGGTGGAAACGTCTGGAACGGAATTCCAATTTGCTTCGCGAAAAGCGCTACTCCCCCTGCCCTCGGTCCCGGTCCCGGTCACGGACCCAGATCGAGCCATTGTATCGAAAAACTCTGTTATCATCACTCCCGGTGCCACCATAAATCTTCCGTGGTAACATCAGCGGAAAACTCCCGCCGCTCGCAAGATGGCGCCCGGTCAGGGATCCCTTTTTTTCTGCGCTGTGATCCTTTTATTCAGATATCCCTCCCCCGACCGTGGTTCCCCGGGGGTAATGGCTTTCCCTTCAACATGGCAAGCATGGGATGACATTGCATGTCGCTGAGCATGAGAGGGCCACACCTCGCACCCTCCATTACGGTCGGAGTGTCGAAGCGAATCCGCAAAATCGTTCATTCCGACGGACGAGCGAGCGATTTGCGGCGAAATTGAATCCATAACCCCCCCCTTTCTTCCCATGCCAGCTGTGGCTGATGGACTTTTGGGTGAAAGACTTTTTCTCTTTTATTTTTTGGGGTCGCTTCCAACCCGAGAAAAGCGGGAAAAATCAATCTCGTTTCCCCCTTCACGAACGAACGAACGAACGTCCTCGAACACGTCTTCTCGGTGCGAATGAATTGGTGGTTCGGTTGTTGTGTTTGGTTAGTAAAATGTACCGTTTCCCATCACAGCGCCGTCATCGCCAACAATGGCCACTTGCGGGTGTGCCGGGCTGAGCGTGATTTGAGCTCGAATTTCCTCCGCCATCGTGTACCGCGTGATCGCATTCGGTTGGAATTATGTAACAAAGAATGATGAAATAATAACACGAACATGACACACGCTGTGCGTGCGTGTGTGTGCGTGTGTGTGAGACGAGGAGATATGAAACATTTCGCTCGCTTCTTTCGATATAATTCAATCAAATCGATGCTCGAACACGACGTGCACTGCGATGTGTTTTTGGGGCGCTTTTTTGAACACTCAATATTTCATACCGAGGTGGTTCCACAGTGTATCATCATCATCATCATCAATCACTCGAGTGTCGAGAGTGTTGGCGAAGGTTTAAGGGATGGACTACAATTTGGTGCACGCTATATGCTTCTTATATTTTGGATAAGCTGAGACTACGGTTTTATTTGAAATGAAAAGCAATACGCTTTCAAGTGTTCCCAAAAAAAAAAAAAAAAAAATTAACACAATATGAAATGAAATCTGTGTGCATGTGCAGCACTAACACTCTCAACTACAATAAACCTTGAAAATTCTTTATTATCGTTAAAATGAGGGATTTTTTAATTAAAAATCCCAATTCATTTTCCTGCATGGATGTAATCATTTGGAGAACAAAAAACAATGGTTTCATCGTTCAACACCAAGCCGTTTCCCCGGGTGGGCAATTGCAGACACAACGGCAACACCATATCGTTGGGCATCACACATAAAAACATACACACTACTCCAGCAGCTCCGTTATAACCCTGCAAAGGACCTAAACAACAGGATGGCCGTCCTTCCCGGTCTATTGCGTGCTAATAAAGTGTGCCTGCTTGAATAAATGGCCTCAGATTAGAGAGAGAGAGAGAGACGCAGTGGGTGCAGCAAACGGGCAATATGCTCGTCGATGGCCACACCCAGTCCCAGCCTGGCAGGCCTGCCGTGGCTTCCCCCTCACGGAATGGGGTGATAATTGAACGGGACGATCTCACTCTTATCGGACCAGATATAAATATACTCATACATAAGTGTGCTGGCAAATGAACAAACATTCCGCCCGGACATTCCTCCCTTGCCCTTGCCTCCTTTTCGTTGCCGTTGGTCCTGAATGCCGACATCATAAATTGTGTCTCTGCCACACACACACAGCAAACGCTGGGATAGGAAAAACGATAGGACAAGAGAGAGTAAGGAGAGGAGAGGCAGGTATGTAAATTAGACTCCCAATTCCAAACTGCCCGAGCCAGAGGAGCCATTGCCATCGAGGCGTGCCTTATCGCGGTCACCACATTCGCACACACCATCGCCGCCATCGTCGGTGTGCGGTACTCCTCTGGGGTGGTGTTGCGCGGCCTGCGGGGGAACCATTTTACAAAAACTCACTAACCACCCCCGGCAAGGGAGGGAGGATTTGGTTTTTCCAGCTCACCGAAAAACCCTCACGCCAGTGGAGAGCGCAATCCAAGGGTGAGAAACTGTCAGTGGCTAGGGGGAAGTAGGACGCCTTGGCGAACCCGGCACCTAATCCAAGTGGAAAGTGGATTAGATTATGAAGCTTTTATGGGATTGCGACAAAGGAGGAGAGGAGGTTTTATGGCCACCGACTTTATGAGGACATTGGAACCACCAACGTCCGGAGGAGGAAGCCCTTGATCCAGTCTCGTCCACACTTGCCATGATCGCCATCAAAATGGACTTGTTAACGAACATAAAATCTTTCGCCGTACAGCACTTTAGACGCTTGCCTGATAGCAAAGCGGTTAAGCGGTTCAAGATATTCTCGAAAGCCGTACTTGAGGTACGTTTGGTGATTATATGTAGTTTACTTGGAGAAACCACGATGTTTACGATGCTGCCGCTTGCGTATTAATTTTGTCCCAAAATCCTAACCTATCTTTTGGGCTGTCAAGACGAAGGCCGAACGTCACATCAACCAAGCACGAATACGTTTATAACCCTTAGTTTGATGGTTTAGCGGAAATCTAATCATACTAATGGAGACGCCCAGTTGCTGGAATGTTCGAAAGGGGAAGGGAAAAGGGAAAATTCGGGCAGCATAGAGCGCATAAACACTCGAAGGCGAAGGTTATTTGAAGGAGGAATAAAGGACCGTTGTTACTGTGTCTTCGGTTTTGCTTGTGTTCCAAAATGTAAACACCAGCTTATAAGAGCGTTTAAGGGCTTCTATTCGTCCTCCTACATCGACGAAATGGTTTGCTGCATGCGCTCCACTTAATGCTGCTTCGAAGGAGCGAGAAAAAAATCCACATCCAAAACCACTCCATTCTCATGCAGCCCCGTTGCTCCTTCCCTCGGACCCTAATCAACGCAAACAAACAATAACACAATGTAAACAGACACATAAATTAAACGAGGACGAGGAGGAAATCGCACAGCCACAAACAGCCCCCACCAAGGACCAGAGCAGCAGCAGCAGCAGACCTACCATCGTCTAATGAACAAACGCTTTAACCATCATTTGTATTACGGATCTCTGGCGCGTGTTCTTTTGCTGCTGCACGATTCGGTAATTACCTGCTGCTGCTGCTGCTTTCCCTCCGACACTCCATCCTCGACCGTGGCACGAACAGATGAATAATAGGTTCGCGAAAAGCCCTGGGACTAGCATGCCAACTCCATGGTCCGGTGCTCGGTTTGCCATGCTATATCCCTGCTGCTGTTGCTGCTTCAAGGCATAAGCTAATTGAATTGACGATTGCAATTCCTCGACTCTGGTATCGTGGCAAACCGAGCGCCAATTTAATCGGATGTTAAGAAGTCCCAAGCACCAACACTACAACAACCGCGACGGCGTGCATTGTGCATCAACATCAGCAGATGCGTGCCACGTTACGTTACAATTAAGCCCTTGCCTTACAGCAACAACAGCAGCAGCAACAGCAGCACCCGGGAAAGCAACATAGTTGACACTTCGTCTTTCTTTTCCTTACCTCCCCCGGGGAGTTCAGTGCTCCAGAATAGCATCGGCGTGACCGTGAACAGGACACACAAACACACGAAACACGAACACTGGCATGGAATACCCTCGGATCGTTCTGCTGCGATGTTGCTGCCAGCCAGCTTCTGGTCGTCCCGGTTCCACGCGAACGAACGCGAAACCTGGTCCCCGATCCCTGGTACAATGGCAATCCATTAGCGGTCCAGAATAAATACCATAAAAGGAATGTTTTTCAGCGAGATAATTTCTGTTTAATGGCTTTTTATTCAATTTGCAGCCAGCGAGCGAGGCAGCTCGGTGTCGGTGTCGGGGACACCTCGAAAACGCGCGCCCTCGGGTGTCGATGGTCGATGGACGCCGAACCGCGAACCGCGAACCGGGTCCCCCGGGCGCGGATTATCGATAAGAACCATTTTCGCGCTGGCACGCCGTGGAAAGAGGGACCCCTCTCCGGGACCCCAAAAGGAATGCAGAACATGGCCGCCGGGTACACGTTTATTATTCATCGACCCTCAATGGTGCACCCGGGTGGCTGGTGAGCATTATGTTTTGCACTCCAGAGAGAGCGAAAAAGAGAGAACATGGAACATTTTCACCAAACCACGATGAGCACCACCCAAAGGGGACGGGTCAATTTCACGACCCCCTCCTCGGACCCCCCCTCGACCCTCGGCCGCGGTTGCGACAAAACATCTTTCACCGACTCTACGGATGTAAGCGATGACTTGCTGGTGCAAAATGGCCTCCAGGCCACGGGCGAGGAGTTCGAGGATCGCGAGGTGAAAATTTATTCATGAATTGTTTGGAATTGTGTCTGTGTCGGTGTCGGTGTCGGTGTGCCAGTGTTCAAGCGGTTTGTAGAAAACCCGCGAAACGGACCCGCGAAGAGATTAACACGCCCGGTTACAATAGCCAGCGGTGCAGCTCCCGTTCGGGGTGGAATCGCGCGGTGGCAATTGGCACTTGGCTGCCCGGGTAAGCTGGGAAGTCATCGACTAACCAGTCGACCCCCCCCCCCCCCAAAGGGGTCCCTTTTGCTAGCGGAAGCATTTGTTTGCAGCACAGAGATGGTGCCAAGTGATTAGGTTGGTGCCGTGGCCTTTGCCTTTGGGCAAACCTGGGGTCCTCTCGGTACGCACGCTTTGGCATGGAAAGGTCAACGCGATAACGATAGGAAGGTTGCATTGTTTGGAAGCGTTGTGCTGATGACGAATTTATGGAGCCCGAGGAGCGGTGCCGGGGGTTGCTGCGAATTTATGTTACCGGTTGGCGCGTGGTTGATAGCGTTGAGCAAGCATTTGCATACGTACTTTATGTTCTAATGCTCGCTGGAGTATCTCTGGTTGGCAGGATTGAATGGGGCAATGCTTCGATAGTAAATGATCGATTAATACTTTTCCACTTGTTTGTGAAAGTTGTAAAGAAACCCGGGTTTAACTGAACTATTGAATTGCTATACTGTTCACTGTTTAACTGTTTAACTTATTTTCCAGTTGGACCGTCATTGGTTCCCTTCGTTGCTAAGCAACATTGATTGCTTAGGTTGGTGGACAAAAAATGATTAAAAGTAAGAATTTTTAATGACGCTCTTTTTTCTATCTATGTCAAATAAATAATGTCTAATGTCAAATATTTAACAGCGTTCTATTCGCAGGGTTTTCATCCATCGTTAAGGCACGATTCGTTTCTGCCGTATATCGTAGTTGCTAAACGTGCTCATCGTGGTTGCTCAAGTGTTGCATATCTTAACTCACTTTCGGTTGCTTGCTTGGAACATATGAAAGCAAATCAACAAGGTGAAAAGGAGTTAGTTGTATTGCTGAGAATAAAGCGCAATACAAAACAGTTCCAGATGTCACCAAATGAAAAACAATAAAGTGGCAGATCAAAATTCAAACAAGTAGAACCGTTTTGGACGCTTATAACTAAAATCGGGTCAATTTTGGAATAGAAATTGAAACTTTTTTGAATTTGAAATTGATCTAAAACACTCTAAGCATCCTTCGCCAACGTTTAAAGGGCTAAATATCTTCGTTCCAATGACCGTTTGGCACATACTCCATTGAGGTCTTCTATAGCGTCAGCCGGGTTACATGGACAAATGCAGGGACTTTAAGAGCATTTTGACCAAGAAAAGATATCTGCCCTTATCATTGTGTATTTCATGACACAAATACATCAAAATAAAATTAATATCTAAACATTTAAAAGCAATTTGCAAATGACGTCAATGGATGTGTCTTGATTATTGTCGAAACGAATAACTATGATTATTGTACAGCTTTCTGACTTACATAAATTATTGTAAGTAAAAGATTTATGGAGAAACATACGACTTGCCTGTTCATATATATTTAAAAAATAGGTTTCTGAAGATGCTGGTAAAAGAGATGCAAGAAAATCTTCAAGATTAAATACAAAGGCTGTGTAGTTAAAAATTTGTACAATAGAGATTTTGCTAGAAAGCGTACTGCCCGACAGAAGCACAAAACTGAATTCTCCAAATAAAATGAGCTTGCTTTGATCTCTTTAGCTATACTTCTTGTAAAAAGGGTCACAACAGCAAAAACTGGAGTAAAAAACGGAAAATGATTTAATCAGAAGTGTTCTAGATCAAATACGCAACATTTTAAACAAAGAAGAAACATTCGACAACGGTTTAAACATTTCTCCATATCGTATCAAAATTGTTTCATATTTTTTCCAATTTATGTTACGAAAAACAATATACAATCTTCTGACTTGACACCCAAAGGCTTTTTCCCTTTTAAGATGTTCCGATAAATTGGTTGATTTCATGCGCCCAAATGTTACGTTAAAGGAATTTTATAACAACAACTTCAAAATATATCAATCATATGTCATGTTGATGAAGCTGATGACCCAATAACTCCTCTTCAGATTTAACTAATCTTGCTTTCAATGCAAATAATACCTGGACATGAATTTCAAATTAATCATAAAAATACTTGAACAATTTGCACAGCATCACTACAATGAAAACCACACACACTCACACACACACGCCACTACTGTCACGCTCCTGCATGGTTGCACCCTGCACGAGGCCATCCAACCAACTAACTCTACCACTGATCACAACTCGACACCAATTTGGCGATCCCCGAAAAAAGCGGTTTGCCACTACTGACCCAAAAACCGCTTGGCGCAGCGAGCTGGTCCCGAATAATCGATGAAACACGCACACACGCACGCAGGCAGGAATGCAAAATCGGGCTTTCCA
>NC_064874.1:66286056-66291056 GCF_943734745.1 Anopheles darlingi
TGCCGGAGTGCACGCATCGCGATCCTCCACACGCACGCCGTGCAATGGCATTAAAGTGACACAACCGACCGACCGTGTGTCCGGGTGGCTTACTTGGCCGCAAATAAACCTATAACTCAGCGGATGTAGCGAGGCGACTGAGGCAAACAGAAGGAAGCAAAAGAAGCGAAACACTCATGTGGTAGCCTATCATAAATGAAGTGCCATAAATATTCGGCAAAGCTTCGTAATACGACTCCGATGGATCTCGAGTGAGGAGAAGGAGGAGTAGGAGAAACGGAGTGCATCAGCAGCTCAGCACAAACGGGTCGTCGCAAGTCGTCCTTTGGTGTTTGCAGATTGAACATCTTTGTCCCCTCCTGGCCAGCGAAGGAATGCAATGGCAGATTACTTGCCGGAGCATCGTGGGCAGAGACATTGTGGAATCCAATTCGTATTCTTTAAGCCGATAAGAACGTCAAGCGCAGATGAGGCCACACTTGAGCTTGAGCTTCTTACTATTTACTCAGGACTTGAGCAGCAAAATCCTGAGTTTCGTTCCCAAAAAAACACAAAAAAATCAAACACATTTGCACCTCATCTCATCGTTGAATAAATGGCCACTGCTCCTGCGCGTTGCTTCCTGTCATACACACGCACACACGCCTATGCACTCCCACAATCGAAGAGAACCATTTTTCAATGTGCAACTCTCGCTAAAATCCCAAAGCGACGAGAGTGACATCCCACGCCACGCCAACAAAACTCGCGCATCGCGGTCAAACCAATTTGTATAATCCTCCTCCAGGCCTCAGGCTCCAGACCCCGGGCGCAATTCATTACTTCATAAACACGCTATTTACGCGCTCGGTTCCCGTGGCCGTGGGCCGTGGCTACTTGAGATTTGCTTAATCCGATATCCGACCTGCCACCGGACCGGACACAAACCACCACCGGAGACATTCAACATTCAGCATTATATATCCAGCGGTAGCGATCAAATGGAGAGAAAATAAAGGAAATAAAGTGAGTCTTTTGAGGGGCCAGAACGTCCAGAACAACCGGACTTGCACAATGGAAAGGTGTAAACCTGGTAGGAGCTGATGCGGACGGAACGTAATCTTCATTTCAACAGAACCGCAAATCCAATTGCATCGTAATGGGGCACGAAACACGAAAGGAGAAAGGATTGATCAGAGAGATCTCGGCCCGGGGGGGAAGTCATTTCTCCATCATCTTCCGACGGACGGACGGACCACAAAAGGCCTCGATCTGCAATCTACAAACGAACCCCCGGACGGAATGTCCGTCGGACTCGTATTACCTATTCACTTGGCAACGAAGGCGCGCGTGGCCTTTTGGGACCGATTTCAGTTGATCTGATCGTCGCTCACCATCCCCAAACACCAGTGAGGGGACACTAGGGGCCTCTCACGACAACCTCGTGATGACGACGACTACGACGACTGCCTTCATTAATCGTCCGATTGGTCTGTCCGATTGATTGCTCTTCGTAGCCAAGTCGCTCTCTCGATTTCGATGATTGATTTCGAGAACACTCGGTCGGCAAAGGAGGGGGGGGAGGAGAGGATGGTCTATTAAGGGGGTTGGGGATGATGCTTTAAAATTAGTCAAACCGATCAACGATCGTAAGATCAATGGCGACAGACTTCGAATGAGTCGACACCAATCGCTTGATCCGAAGGTGCGCTATCGGAACGCGACGTTGATGAACGCCCAGCGGAGGCAAGAAAGGTCAAAAGCAGCACCCCGGTTGCGGGGGTTGAAAAATTGAGGATCCAACCCCACAATCCACTATTCCATTCTCTACATTCTCATCTTCCCCGTTCTCTACGAAACCTCGATCATAGATTCTGTCGGGATCTGACGGCCAGCGGTGCGGCCTCCGGTCCGATCGATCGATCACACGCGGACCGACGGGATGGGACGGGACCGACCGGCATGGAATGGAGGATAATGGAATGGCGTCGTATATCCTCGCGTCGCCGTATTATTGTTCGCTTTCTTGCCTAATTGATCATAATTTTGATTATTCCATTTGTGTGCGTCTTTGTGTGTGCGTGCGCGCGTGTGTGTGTGTGTCGCTGTGGTCGGCATCATCAGCCACAAAGGCGAGGTGCGGTCTAGGAGGTACCGCGGTGATTGATGCCGGATTTATAGGTATATTAACAACACTGTTTTGACATTAAGGCAATAGAAAAGTGAAGGAGAGAAGATTACAGCACCGCGGGATGCCTTTTCGGTTGTTTCGGAGGCCACGGGGAGCGAGTTCCTTGGAGGTCTTCAATCTTTTTTTGGGGGGATGTTTTGGATAGCAGGATCGTGGTGCGTACGTGTGACAGTGATGAGTTCGTTTGGCGCTCGCACTCGATGAGACGCTATTTCGGGATTTTTGGATTCACGATCACGATCACGATCAGTGTAAATATGTTGTTGTCGAAGGATCTTGTGATGATTTGAATTTTCCCCCTTTTCGTGTGAAAGCGTTCTCCATTGACAGCTGGCGAGGGAGAACACCACGATGATGATTTCTCCGTTACTTTTGACACGCGCTTTCGAGGTATTAGAGAGGCTTCAGCAGAGGAGAAGCTTAAGCAAACAGCATAAACTGGCGTTCAGTTCCTTTCGATTACAACCGTAAAAGAGCTATAGATCCACTAGCCTGCCAGCTGCTGCCATCGAGCACCGTATCGCACCCGAACCAAAGCATCAGACTCCATAGCACCGTGTCACGATTTGGCATTTCGAAACACTTCCAGCGAGCGTTCGCAGCGAGCAGTTCCGGCTAGACGATCGGCGCTTCGGACCCCGCGGATAAGCCAGGCTTTTAAGCTTTTGGCGTTTAGCGAGTCAATTTGCTACGCCTCCACCTCTTCCTCCTCACTGCTCCACTCCACCGTTCGGGGATCAACTCGAAAGCCCGCGGAGCAGTGATCGGGTCCGGCTGCTCCTCCGAGCTCCGACTCCTCCACACAGTGAAGGAGTCGTGAGAATGGCTTAATCTGTGGCCAATGATCATGTTTCCCAGCGGCTTGCGAGCGGCTTGCCTCGACAAAACAGCGCGTCCGGCTGTCTGTCGTCCGTCTGCCGGCGTAACCTTGGTGTATTATTATGCTCCATGAGCATTATGCCAGACTCTGCGCTGGCCAGAGCCTGGCGTGGTCTGGCTACTGTAGTGCGAGCCCTTGGCGGAACTCATTAATATCTTCGTTTGCCGGCAAGTTTTCGCCGACTGAAAACCGCCTGACCAGCCCTTGTGATAATGATCACTTCGGACGAAGCTGGCGTGACCGGCAGTGGTTGGTGTGACAAGCGAGCGAGCAACCGGTTGACAATGATCCTCCCAGAAACCGGAGGCAACGGAGGGGGACCTCATAATGGGGTTTCTTCTTCCTCCTCTGCTGCTGCCCCCACTCCCCCGGCTTCGGCTTCGACCGACATCTGACAACTGACTAATGACGGTCGCGATGGCGTCGTGGTTCATTGGGAAGCGCGACACCGGGCACAATGCTTTCAATCCCGGTAGCCCGGTGGCGAGACCGTGGTGGGAGTGTTTGTTCGAAATAAGAGAGAGAAGAAAAAAAATCGGCGGCGAAAAAAAGTGTATTATGGCCAATTTCGGATGACCATTTCCATGCCAGTGGGCGCAGTAGGCGCTTTCGCGCGAAGCGAGCTCCCGACGATATCCCGGTAGCTCACGACATGCGCTAGATATGCATCGAAAACCAGGTCTGGGACCCTTAGAGGGTTCGCTAGAAAAACCGTCCCGTTCAGATCAGCAGGCGTTGATAAGCAAATGAATGGTAAAGAGGTTGTTTCGTTTGATTTATCGCCAAGACGCTTGCCGGTTGTTGGTTGTGGACCCCCTCTCCCCCAGGTGGCTGCGAATACATTAAGTGAGGTTAGGGCGCTTGGTGCTAGTAGAATCCTGTTTTATTTCGATTCTTTCCTTTGATTTCACTACTTTCGGGGAAGGAGAAGGTGGCCAAAGGTTAGAACGGTTTGTTATTCACCGGCACCACATATCTATAATCATGTTTTCTTTGACAATCACTTCAATAATTAGCAGAATGTTAACATAAACATGCTCAAGCAAAAACCGCGACACTAAAGCCGAAGCACCGAGGTCGATGTCTCGAGGTCTCGCGGTCTCACTAGCGAGCTACTTTAGCATGGACCTCTGTGACCAATCTATTAGAGGGCCTCCCCTAATTGGTCTGTAGCAACAGCAACAGCAACAGTAGCGGCAACAGCGATAGCAGCAATTGCTTCAAAACAAGCCTAATGGTGCTCAGCTTGCTTGCCGGCGGTTGTAATTATTACATAAAACTTTAACAACCGTGAGCAATAACGAGCCTAACGTGCAACAGAAACACACACACACACATGCACACACACGCACGCACGAGCTGGTCGAGCAAATGATCGAAAAACAAAAAATTAAAACTCTCTCCCCTCTCGGGGCGCAAGGCGTTATGCTCAAGGACTCGCAAAGCGCCCATGATGATGATGATGATGATGGCCGCTCGGAGGTAACTTAATTAAACCATTTTCTAGAGGCCCTGCGCGGCTCGAGTATAGGAGCTGCACCTGAAGTGGCCTTTGCCGTGCGCCATAATTGTCGCTAGGGGTTCGCCAAACGGCGTGAGAGGCAATTCCTCGCTGCGTTTGCGTTAGAGACTCCCCCAGGGAAGGGTGGACAAACCTGGCCTGGTGTGTGAAAACATATGCTACCCTTTGAGATGCTCTTTCTTTGGTCAAACCGAACATCTGTAATCGTTGCAGCTCGAGTGGAATGATTGGCCAAAGACTCTTCGAGGGTCTCAAGAATTGTGAAGAGTGGTTTCCAGAGCGAAAGGTGTTCCGGTGTTGAGTTCAGCCTCGAAATTCGGAACGGAAGTGTCATTGATTTCCAACCTCTTATTATATTTTGGACCATCCGGAAGCGAACCTTACAATTAGGCCCCCAAAAAAGCCGTGAAACCATCACTTGGAGGGCG
>NC_064874.1:66293556-66301056 GCF_943734745.1 Anopheles darlingi
GAGGAGTAGTTGTAATCGATCATTTCTTTGGTAAAGTTGCGCCCACTGTAAATAGGTAATCTATTCAACATGGGCTTTGAAAGTGGTGTGGCTGCTTTCTGCTGTTTAAAATGTATTATTTCTGAAGGAAAACTTTTCGTATCACTACTTATCTTTTACTTAGCATCGTTGATACTATATTTTACAATGCGTGCAAGGTCTTGTTTAAATCAATCACTTATCGATATTTATGCGTTTGTCATAACGATTCTTTTTCCAAAAGCATTGATTCGTAATACTTGACGGCAACAATGCGGATTGCAGTTGCTATTCGTTTCATTTCAAGAGAAAGTAAATAATATTTTGTTTTAATCATTGGGTACTTGGAAGAACTAGCAGTTGTTTTCATTTCAAATTCAAAAAGTCGCCGCCAATTTGATGAAAAATTCACCATCCATAGATAATATTAAGTGTTTCATAAATCTGAAATAACTGTAATATGAAAATAGTTGCTAACCATCCACCTTACACCGCATAGGTTGTTGTTGTAGGTTAGCAGCTCTTTCTATCGATGGAAAATACAATTAGAATTGAATCGCTTCACCTGAGCACATCGAAAATTGTATGGGAAAATTATTGTTCCCAAACGACAAAGGACAATAAACAATGTATATTAATCAGCCATTTTTTTATAATATGTTGTTAAAATGTGTCTAACACACTACCACCTTAAACATACTAGAAAAAAGTTGAAGAAACTTGAAGATGTTTTATTTAAATACTAATAGTATATCTTTAACTTTTTGGCCAAATCAGAATCTTATTTTAATTTGTCTACCGTCCTTCAAAGCTCCTTTCAGTTGAATATTATCTTTTATTGAAATTCTGTGCAAATGAAATAGTTACAGCAGCCTAATACACAGAAATTATGTAAATTATTCTGTTCTTCTCTTCAGGTTTAACTCAAACTATGAAAAGCCTGAAACATTGAGACCTCAATAACCTCTAAAGAAGATTTATTTCCCGTGTCAAATTTATTTCCCTGAAGTCTAAGGCAATTTTCCCAAGAAATATATTTTACAAAGTTCTAGGATTCGAACGACAATTTCTGCTCAATTATCAGCAATACCGCGCGCGGATTGCTTTTGGGCACCAATTACTGCTGACAACATAATAAAATTGAACGAAACTACTCCTCGAGTCTCAATATACTTTACTCCCTGACAACTTTACTTCTCGCAGGGGGTGCGTTCCCCCTCTCGTTTTTTACATTCCAAATTTTACCCAGAACCGTGCGGTGGACAGTATTTGTACGAATTCCTAACCCCCCTAACCCCAGGTGGTGGGGTGCGGCCTCGTATGCTAATAGAACTGTAAAAACATAAATTACTCGCAACGGTTGGTTGATCGAAGGAGTGGTAGGAGTGGTGGTGGTGGTGGTGGTGGTGACATGATTCCCCAGCACAAAACTCCCAAAACCGAGCCCTCGCAGCCGACCTTTTGGGACCCTTTGGAAGGAAATGAAATATTTTCCCGCCGCTCGAACTCATTAGCGAGTCTCATTCGCCAGTCCAGAGTGGCTTGATATATGTATGTTTAGATGTGTGTGTGTGTAACCTTCGATAGCCGCTGGCGCCCGGCCTGGCCTGCTCGATGCCGTAATAATCCTTTCAAGAAAAACCGAAAACCGAAGGGCGATAAATTGTGGAAAATGTGTGTTTTCTAAAAATAAGAATTTATCGTATAAATCGATTCCCATGCATCTATATGTAAAGCCCCCCCGGGTGCATTCCCATGCGGATAGTACGGATTATGGGATATCGGCCTCGGATAACTCCCTTCCCGGCCCGGGGCGACCACGGTTTCCAGATGTTTTCCCTGGGTATGTTGTGCTGTACGACTCGCCGCGGCAAACCCACGGTTCACTATCGAACGAACAGATCAAGGGTTAGTCCCTTTACTCCTCTCCTCCTATAGCCCTCCTGCTCACCGTGTCTTAAGGGATCGGTTTCAGGTTATTACACCGCGTTAACCTACTCGCCGCATGATGGCGCCGCAGCGAGAGGAAAGAGGTTTCTTAGATCACACACACACGTACCGAGACACATTAAGGGCACCAAATGACCAAATGTCGGAGGGAAAATAACAGATATAAAAAACAAAAGGTAATGAAATGTGTTTTTCGAGCAACAAAATGAAGGCGAAGAAAGGGTCCGGACGCCCTGACGGCAGCTTTGAAGGGCCTTTCATCAACAACAACAACAACAGTGACCGTGTGTGTGTGTGTGTGCGCAGGAAGTCTATTTCCTGCTATCGGCTAGATCCATCCCACGGTATGGGCAGCCATATTTCGGCGACGGCGACTGTGGCGATCCGAATTTCCCAAGCTCTTTCCTCTTTTGATTGGACACCCTTCTTTTCTATTGACCGCCTGGCTGGCTGGCTGGCTGGAGTGCTGACGTAAACAAGCTGTCATTAAAGCTCCGGAGCGAACGGGGAGGGGGATTGTTTTCTCGAAAGTCATAATCCCAGCGGATCTCTGGAGAAGTTTCGGTCCCGCAGTCCCGGGTGTCCGGACCGCGAACGTTGCACGATACCACTTTTCGGACCATAAACGCTTCATTCTCTCGCGCGCGCATTAGAAACACCGAAGCAAGCGCCGATGGAAAAGGCGAAAGAACGAGAAGAACGAGCAAGTAGACCACGGAGGGTGTGAGGAGTGCGCGGAAAGGAAGCGAAAACATGGAAAGAGCGGCCCAAAAGTTGATGCTCAAAGGGAGGAACCCCCGCTTTTCGGCATCCAGGCATTAAAAACCACCACCACCACCGTCCACGACGGTCGACGATGACCGCGCACCTTCGTCGCCATCATTCCCGCCGACCAGCCCGGGCCAGTCCAAGCTCCGCCCGGTTTTGGGTTTCCGCAGCGCACGCCATCGCGCTCATCATCATTCCGTTTTCTCTTCATTTCGTCTTCTAATGCTCCTGCTTCTCGCTGCTACCATAGAAACAAAGCCATCATCGGCATCATCATCATCATCATCGTCGTCCGCGTCGTCGTCGTCGTCGTTGGTTTTTTGGATTTTGCTTTGTGTTCGGTTGATTGCGCGCGCGCGCTCGCGCCCCCGTGATGCCGTGGCCACCGCCGCCGCCATGCTGTTTATGCTCTTCTCATGCTCCGGAGGGACGCGAGGCCCCCTTTTTCCCAGTGTGCCGCCCGCTGTGACTGCGCACGCTCGACGGAACGGCCGTGGCGTGCGTATGCTGTTGCTGCTGCTGCTGGTGATGATGGGGGTATATGATCCAGCACTTTTTCGGGGGGAGATAGAGTTCCAGCCCAACCCAAGCGGGGGGGAGCTACATCTCCTTTCTCTACGCGACCTTTTTTTTTGTTGGTTTCATGGTTTTTTGGAGAAAAAAAAACTGGAGGTTTCATCGGATCAGGTCTCTCTCGCTATCTCTCCGTAAATTGATTTCCAGCGTTCTAAAGCATTTCTTAATTTCTCATTTCCCGGACACGGATACTGATAATGGGTGACCGGCTCGTGTGTAAATAGAAGCGGGAATATTCGGTCAAATCATTCCAGATAAGTGCCGCCTGCATACACTAGGACCAAAATGGCGTACCGACAATATGGGCATTAGTTGAATGTATCGTGTACATTTATTAGAAGATTTTATACGTTTTAGAAAGCTTATCCCTCGCTCAGATTATAGGAATATACGCAAGTATACGATAGTCATTTCAACTCTAGTATTCGATGGCCTAGAAATTGACGAAACCATGAAGAACTGTCAGTTTGTCTGTTTTTTTAAATTGAATACAGCTGCTTTATTCATTTTACAATCTAAAGTGTTGCTAAATGTTGTTGATTTTGTATGAATATCCCGAAATTCCGCCGCGAAGAAAATGTTACAGCTCTCTAGCCAGATATTGTTTAAGGGTTGCGGTACATTTTTCATAGGATTAAAGAGAACTTTTACTGATTTATACTAATATATGAACAACACCGGGATGAAAACAAATCGATAACACTCCTATACAGCAGCAAGTGCCTCGCATAAAGACCGTGCTCCCGGAGAACTCAATTTGCATTCGTAAATCCGTCGATACGGTCCAAAAATTGATGTCCATTATGCTACAAATTAACGACAAAGAAGACAATGCGCTAATACCGGACCGAAATTAAAAAACAAAGGCCCAACGTTCCCCTTCAAATGCTATTTGGTTCAGTAACGCCTTCGTACGCTCAACAGCAAACCACCTCCGGGTCCCTGAAGCCCTGTCTGTGTCCAGCTGTTCGCGATGGAAACATCAAACGACCGAAAATGGATTTCGGAATTGAGCCTCTGGGGGAGTGAGAAGCAAACCGCAAACGGATGGCCAAATTTGGTTGGCCGCGAATAGAGAAGAGCCTTTGGGGCGCTGCCAAACGCAGCAACAGTGGATTCAACATTATAATTATGCTCGCACCATAGAAAATTGAGACTTGTAGCATGGTGTTTTGCTTTTTGTATCTTCTCTTTTGTTGTTGTTGTTGTTGCGGCGCTCAGCTGTTGTGCTGGAAGTTGATGAATCCAAAAGAGGTTACTTAGATCGACATTTAGCTATTATTTTTATTCAAAAAGTTAACAAACCTCCGAAGAAACTTTAACAGCTCATTTTGTTCCAGAAAAAAACAACCTCTCGAGAAACTTATCCTCAAAAGTCATCAACGCTGCTGTCTCTCTCTCTCTCTCTCTTCTCTCTCCCATCTTCCGTCCAGAGAACCTGGAGAACCACAAAACCCCATTAGCCTCCTTTTTGCCAGCGCGGCCACCCCAATCGCGCGATAAGCGCACCGTGAGCCCCGCGGCGCGAATCAAGAAATGACGAAAGGCGGACGGAAAGGTGGCCCCGGACCAGGGACCTGCGGATCGTGGCGTGCCGTGGCCATGGAGTTGCGCGTTGAGAACCTCGCGCCTAATTTATTCCCATCTAATTAGAGAAGATTTTTCAATTCGTCCTACGTCGTCCTAGTGATTAAATTGTTTCTGGAAATTTGATACTTCATCTAGCCAGGCCAGCCGAGCCGCCATGTTGCTTTTGGGACGCGAACGAACGAAGCAAAGGAACGCGCTGCTGTCTAGCAGGTAGGTGGGGATCGCTGTCAGCCCGGAGCGACCAGCAAGGCGCGTTCTTTCCGTCACACACACACACACCCAGACAGAGACAGAGACGAAAAGGCGAAAAATAAATGTTGTCTAAAGGCCCCGTGGCCAGGGGGGCATCGTTCGGTTTCCAGTCCCGCTAATGAGATCGTAAACTGGATGGACAGCATGGGATCCTCGTCGTGAGGATCGGTCTTCTCGGCATTAGAAATCCACCCCACCATGCCATGTGATCGTCGAGAACGATACGGGAGGCGGTCGCTTCCCAGCAGTGGAGCTCCGAGGACGTCGTTTTCAATTTATGCGTCTACGGTCCAACTGCACGGTCCCCTCGCGCCGTTGGGACTCACACTCCCAACAGGTTCGGATGATGATGCTCCTGCACGGGGACCCCCTCCCCATCTCGACCCTTTCAGAGGGTCCTAGAGCCTCGTGATGTTAGTTTATTGCGCTCGTTACAGCCTCGAAGATGGTTCCACGAGGCCCGAAAATCTCTGGCCCCATGCATGCATCCGCAGCAAGATGGCGTCGGCGAAATGCAGACCACGAAGATTGGTAGCTTCATTCCCCCTGTGGGATCGCGCGGGATCACCGGGAGTTTCGCTCCGGTACCGGATCGTTTAAAAATAAAGAGTTTATATTACACCCGAGAAGGCGACCCCTTGATACGGGGTGATCACGACGACGACGACGATGCAGTCCAATCGGAGAGGAGACGACCACAACGGCGACGACGACGACGATGACCACTGGGACCGCCTCGATTGCCGCCTCGGAAGGTCTTAATGTATTTTCATAAATTATCAAATTTATTTTCATTCTCGTTTTAGATAGCGAGCAGCCCGAGTAGTAGTGCGTGTGTGTGTGTCTACGAGAACCGCGGCGACGAACAGAACACCCCGCCTTCTTCCCTCCCTCCGCCGGGAGAGGGATGATTTCTTTTTTTTATTTTTTTGGACGGAGACAGAATTATAAATTCAAATTTCCAATCCCCGAAACTCACCACCACCGAATCGAATGGGCTTTTCAATGGAACACTGTGTGTGTGTGTGTGGCAAGGGGCGATCGACCACAGATGGAATCATTAAAGTGCATTTTAGGCGCGCGCGCGCTCTGGTGGAAGGGAAAGCAGCGAGCATCGAGAATTGGGAGCTGACCGGCCCCAAAGCCCACCGACCGACCAATCGAAAGACGATAATCGAGAATTTATTTATTTGATCCCGTGAGGGGAGGAGGGAGGAGGTTTAAAGACGATCACCGAGGATCGCCGCCATCGTCTTCATTCGCGCCGAGAGAAAGCTGCGTTCTTTCTCCACCAAAAAGCGCATTCCTCGCGTGGTGCTGGTGCTGGTGATGGTGATGAAGATTGTGGTTCTACTTAATGCGCTCTTGGCCTCTTGGGGTGCTGATGGAAGTGACTTTTGTGGCCCACCACCCCTTGGAGGAGTGAGGATGATTGCCTGCGAAGCAGACGGAGAAGACGCTCATTACTGGGAGAGGTTTTAGAGTTTCCGTGGACGACGGATGGAGCTTGATTAAGGTGCGTAGTAAATCCACCCCAGAGACCAAAAAGTCCAGGAACTGGTGTCCACCGTTTTGGGGTGCCTTTCTTGGACCCCCCAGGGAACCTTATCCGGGATGAAAAATGGTTTCTTTAACGAGGAAGACCTCGAACAGCATGGGAGAAGCCATCTTGGACTGGGGTTTAAACGAAATCGATGGTTAAGCAAATAGAAAAAAGATTAGTAGTCTATGAAATAGAGAGATAGAAAGAGAGACTTTCAGAGTGCCAGAGAGAGGTGAAGAGACGAGCAATAAAATAATATTCACGATGGCAAAGACCTACATCATCGCCTACGTCCAGCAGAACTCAATACTTGTCCTCATCCGAAGAATGCAACGCATCTCCGCATGATCATGCAGTACACACGGCCGTGTCATGCACCAATTTATCGCGTGTCCTTATCCTCGTGTCCTCCCTTTCCTCACCTTTCTTTCGGACTACCCTCTTCCCCGGTTGGAACCATTTAGCTCATTTTGATTATTTCGTTCGGTGCGTTTGTAGTTCTCCGGCCCCGGAACCAAGCTTAATGCACGATCCGCAAGCCCCCCGCGCTATCAGGCCCGCACGTCGTGCCTGTCCACTCCGGACTCGCCTGCTGCCATTTGTCTCCGAAAAGCCTCCATTCCTTCCGTCCTTTCATTCCCCGCAACTTCGCAAAAAACATTCGCAAAATAAAAAAAACCGGGAATAAGAAGAGAGGAATAACGCTGGCGCTGGCATAAAAA
The DNA here is from genome assembly GCF_943734745.1 of Anopheles darlingi. Lineage (NCBI taxonomy): Eukaryota > Metazoa > Arthropoda > Insecta > Diptera > Culicidae > Anopheles > Anopheles darlingi. The sequence continues at coordinate 66,300,976 of NC_064874.1, forward strand.
TCGAGATCGCGACCGTCGTGTGCGTGCGTGTGTGTGTGTGTCACCGACGACGGTCACCGAAAACCACGATGGTCGTCGGCC
>NC_064874.1:66303556-66338556 GCF_943734745.1 Anopheles darlingi
GGAGGGCCCAGCCCATCATCGACAACGATGCTATCGTTATGTGGAGGAGCGCTGGCGGTAGAGAGAGTGGAAACGAAATCCAACTTTCATCCAGCCTGGTTGTAATGAAAAATGTAGCCACCCTGCAGGAGGTTCTGAGGGAGTGGAGGGTGGATAGGAGGGGACTGGAGGATGGTAAAGGAAAAATGTTAAACGCGAGGAAAAGCTACAAGCGACGTGAATGGCTTCACGGGAAGGAGCGATGGGAGGAGTGCAGCAGCATGCAGCTGGTTGCTGCTAGTGTGATAATGGACTATCGGCAAATCGGGGCGATGCTGGCCTGGCCTGGCATGGCCTGGTCTCAGCTGGCGGGTGATGATGCTGGAAATGGTAAATGGACTCCACGCGGAGAGAGGAAAGCGGCCAATCGATTGGATAATGGAATGGAAATATCATTATTAATTCAAGTTCATTAACGCGCGCTGTGGTTAACATACTGTTTTGCTCTCTTTCAAAATGATTCGCTTTTGTTTCGTTTTTGGGGAACGAGAACACGATGGGCATAAATTACATATTCTTAAACATTGTGAGCTTTTAAACAAATATTTTATGTTTGCGAACTGCCGAAAAAACGTGCAATCAAGATTGTGTAGCTCTTTGGACGAAACTTCAAGAGTTAATTGGGTGAATTTCCGTTTTTATTTATTTTTTGTAACATATTCTATTTGTTTTTTCATAAATGGTTAATTTCAATCATTTTCTTTTATATGGTTGGATCAATCGTAGCATAGCTAGGATAAATATAGCAGTTTGAAAAATGGCGTATCGCTTCTTTACATCGATTTTTGCAAAACCAACATTGTGAATGTTGGAAACCATTGTAGCATCAAAACTACTGGTCAGATTGTTTCTACATTGAAATGAAAATGTTGTTGAAATGTTGAAAATCCTCATTTACTACACCCTTCGAATTGCTACAAAAATTGATATTTTTGTATAATGATGTAAAGCTCGTTTTAAATGCAAAACATATTAACTTTTTCACCTTTTACAATTTGAAGTGAAAAATATCGAAAAAGCTGAAAATAGTATCAGCTGCGAAAAATTATTAGCTGTATTACATTTATTTTTCTGTGAATTTTACCGTTGAACATTCATTGACGATGGACATCGCATTTGTAATTTTTTTTAAATATGTTCTTCAAATTACGATTTCATATACGAACAACAATAATACTGTTCAATATGCAATATGTCAACCAAACGAAAATTGGATGGTTTAGACACAAACAGTCTCGAAGGAATATATAGACGAAAAAAATATTTAAAACATAAAGCAACTTTAAGCATAAAAAACCTCAGGCTAAAATTGTATAACTGGCAATGGTATTCCACTTTTTTGGTTATGTTAAAAAGGAAATTCGCTTCTATGTTGATTATGTATTACACTTGGAGCCTCGCAGAACGCACTCCCCCCCCCCCCCCTCCCTAAAAACCACAAAACAAAAACATTTCAATCAACATCCTCTTGGATCAGCCCAAAGCGCTAATCCAAAATGGCTCTTCCAAACAGGTGAAGCGAACGCTGCCAGCCGGTATGCTGCTACATAACATCTTCTCTATCTCTTCTTCTACATCAAAACCAATCTCCTTCGAATATTCTAAGCGATTCCGAAATGGTGCGTCTCGCGGGCTTAAAGCTAACATATAATTTCGGAACCATTAATCACACACACCCTGCCTCGCAAGGATCACAGAATGGTTCACCGTGGAGCACGGAACACCCGGCCCGGCCACGCCAGCTTCCATTCCTTCCACCGTTCCGTGATCATCGTGATCCTCGGCAGCTGAGAAGAACGAAAGAACGCTGGGTGGGGATTCGATCCGTGAAGCCAATCGCACAGCATCAACGGATCGCGATCAGCGCCGGGCACGAACATCGGAACTGAAATTAAGAAATGATGTAGTTGTTTTTATAAATTATCCCTCCACTCGACTAACAACGTAATTGCGTCGGGGGGGATTCTGCTTTCGTTCCATTTCCACCACCACCATTCTTTTGATCACGAGAGTCACCTCACCAACGCCATCGTCGTAGTTTCATTATTTCATTTCTTTCGAGATCGCCAGGGCCTTGGCTTTGAGCTCTGTTTAACATGGCATCCCCCTGAGAGGAGTGGAGGTGTTGGTGGATGTTAATAAATCAATTAAATTACCAACGATCCATCACGCGTGGCGATCCCAAACCGAACCTACGGGCGTCGCTGAGGTTGCTGGTTTTTGCTAGGACAGGCAGCCTACGCCATGATCGGTGGTGACTTTCACAAATCGAAATCGGAATCGAACAGTCGGGACGTCGTGGAATGGATGCGAAGGATCGAAGCAACCGGGGAAACCGAAAATGTATTTCTACCCCAAATGAGGTAATTAGAGAACCGATATCGATTCGATTTCAATTTGTCTGCGTCGCTGCACACATCGGCACCGGGCGAGGATCCCTCAGGAGGTCCCCGGGGGTGGGGGGGATTGAAAAATGAAAGAAATCATTGGTAATCCTTTCGATTAGCCAGCGGGAGCTCGATCAATTACGAAGCAACCCCTGCGGGCAGGGATTGTCCGAGTCGCCGAGCAACAAGCCGAGCGAGAAAGAGAGAAAAGGAAAAAAGTAGGCAGTACGTCCGCTATTGCATGACAGTTTATGGTATTTCGGGGAAAGGGTGACAATCACTTCTCCTGTCACGATCATCACGAACTTTACGATCCGTTGACTAATTGCGAAGCGATAAAGTGATGAATGTTGTCATTTGCCAGGAGCGCTCAGGTACTAGAAATGACAGATGAAGACATTCCCAATCACCTGTATTACATTGCAATCGACAAGTGTTCGCCGCAACTACTCATCGATGATTCGATATTAATTAGAGATATTCTCTGTGCGACTGATTCATTTACGTTTACTTTCAATGTCGGCTCCAGGAAGGCTAATTGTTGTTCACGATGGCGTGCTGACAGCCAACAATCCACCAAGCCATGATCCAATGCCATAAAAGTTCTAATTACAATCCACTCGCCAAAGAGAAACAGAGGTTTTATGGCCTTCGTTTGTTAGGACCGCGACATTTCCTAATTTTATTGCCAATTCGCACAACAAAGCAGATCGATCGCAGGAGTCCGCGAAACGTTCCAGACAACCACCACCGGCGGAACGATGGCGACAGAGCGTCGAAACATGTTAATTCCCTCATGTTTCGTACCCTCACTTGGCAGCCGTCCTTGTTGACTGCGCTCGGCTGCCTCTTTCGCTTCATTTATGAGTTATGATAGCTCGGTGTCATCAAGCGGCCACCGCGGTCTCTGTCCTCTGTTCTGTTCTGCTCTGGGTGGTCTTTCTCCATCGTCACCGCCAATAGATGGTTCAATAATAATAAAAAAAGGAATACAAAAGACATGCCGCTTCAGCGTCGCCGCGTTATGCTTTCGCTCGAATCCATCATTCCAGCGAGCAGCGAGCAGAAGTATCTGGAGCGAAAAGAAAAAAAAAAAACGCCAACAAAACAGCCAACAGCTAGATTTATGCTCGGCGTGTTCTAATTCTTACGCGGGATCGTAAAATTTACTACCCACCATCACACACACACAGCGTGAGGCGAAATTAGGATTTCAATCAAGAGCGACGATTCCGATCGATCTGGATTCCGCTTTGATGGAATAGCCATCAGCCCGAAGCTTGCCGTGTCCGGGGTGATTAAGTGTCATAAAAAGGTAACCCTCTCCACTGTTTGGTGCAATAAAAGTTCCCAAAAACCTTACTCCGCTGCTACAGCTGCCATCACCACCACCAAACATCGCTTTCGGTTTCAATTTATTCAAAAACCAACAACCGACAAAAAAAAATCGGAGAAAAACGAAAACAGAAAAATGCAATCTAAGAATCGCTCGATAGAGCCTCCCGTGAGGCCGCGAAAGGTCGCGCAAGTGAACAGAACAGATCCGTTCTGAGAGAAAGAAAGGGAGCAAAAAAAAAATGCATAAAACAAAAATATTCTCAAAACATAAAGCAGCGTGCGGTGGAGTGGCCTCCGAGGGAGGAGGAAATAGCACCGGCAAGGACACTATCACAAATCTGGAGGGGAGGGCCTGTGGATCGCCAAAACAACGAGCATAAAGTATGAAAACGTGTTCCTTCCAGCCGGAACGCAAAAATATCGACATTAAAAATTATGTCGTCCAAAAAACGGACCGACCGCCCGACGATTCCTCCTTTGAATTCCTCCATCATCGTCCGCGGCTGGTGCCGGAGGGACAGAAACATAAATAAACATATTCCTCAATTCTCACTCGAGCTCGCGGGTGCCGGGTTCTTTCTGGCCTAGAGCGCTCCATGCTTTGCGCTCCCGAAAACCCCCCCCAAAAAAAAAACAAAAAAAGGAAACCCGTTCTACCTCCCGGTGTGGGCTACAGAATAAAAATGGCCGCCAATGCCAATCGTGACAGCCGGTTACAGGAAAGGTGTACACTGAAGAGGAGCCAGGGGTGGGGATTTCGTTCTTTTTATTGTTTTTTTTTTCCGCGGTTCACGTTCCGTTCGCTAGCCATTCCGCGATTTTGAGCGGCAAGACCGTTTTCGGGGCCAATTCGGTGGCAGTTTTGTGGCCCGCAGGCCTTTTGCCTTCTTCTGTTTCATTTCCAGACCATCCGCACAGTGCACCGTGTGTGTGTGTTTGCGTTCGGTCGAGATTTTTGGCGGATTGCGTTTCGGATTCACGTTCCGACCCAACGATCATCATTGGCTACGCGACGCGTTTTATGTTGCGCGTCTGGATGCTTCTCAATCTAAGAGTCAAGGAAGGGAGGAGCAGGAGGAGGAGCAGAAGCAGCAGAACTGGCCACGACACGACACCCAGTCGGGCTCGGTTTCGTTTGAAAAGCGTTTTAAATCTCCATAATCCATGAAATATTTATATCTCTCGAGCAGCACACACCCGACGGCGATGGCGATGATGATGCTGCTGTTGCTATTGCTGATGATGAGGCCAGCAGCTAAATTGAAATAAAAACGGGAACTAATGTGTTATTTTTGATAATTCAACCAGCAAGCATGCGAGCGAACGAACGAGCGACCGGCCCGGCCATTCCGTAAGCCCCGGAGAGACGAATCATTTATCACGAACTCGCAGCCTTGCGATCGCTCCACGCTCCGAGTTTCGTGCGAGTTTTTTTTTCCGGCGGATTGGAGCTGCCCGTTCATCATGATGATGAAGATGATCAGAGGCTTCCCTCCCCCCGTTAAAAAGGCATGGCTGCATTGGCAGGGCCCGGTCGTGGTCCAGGGACAGGGGGAAGTCTAGATAGAGATTCCTGTGCCCCGTTCCATCCGAAGCAACGGTTTTGGGTTTCAGGTGCTTTGGCGAAGCTTTTCGTGCTGACCGTTGGTCGCTGATGACGCGCTGATGGTCGCTGATCGTACCGTCAACATGATTGTTAATCATTGCCTTTATTCCTCTGTGTCTCTCTCGGTGCCCGCGGTACGGAACACGGAAGCCACGGTGCCGGTGGAGTCCGGTCCGGATTTTGCGGTCCTCGCGCGCGGAGTTTGAATTTTAAATTAACGCAATTCGAGCTGGCCAGCTACCGATTGAATTCAGCCCCAGACAAGCGAGGGTAAGTGTGTCCCGGCCGTTGTTTCGTCGGATATCGGATTGCTGTCCGCCGGAGCGACGGACGGATTGATTGGGTGATATTCGATTGGGTGGAGATGTTCCTCGACGAATCGTTTCATATTTCGCTTCCAACGCGCATCGCAGTTGGCGTGAGAAAGTCCTTCACATTGTCCGGTCCGGATGAGTCACGTCGAAGTGATGGTCCTTGGAGGATGCTGTCATCTTCTTGAAAAGCGAAGAATATTCGGCGAAGGTAATTGATCAATTCGCGTCTCACGAACTGGAGACTAATACTCCATTTGCTCCATCCCACTGATCACTCACTGAAATTGGTTGGCCCAATCGTTCGGCACCTTCCCGTGCTAAATGAATCGCAAATTTGACGATTGGTTACCCCGCGATCGGCCTCTGTTTCGTTGCTTTCTGCCTTAGTCCCCCCTCAAAAAAAAAAAGATACTGTAATGTGTCAATTTGCGGCTCGCATCACTCCGATCCGATTCCGTGCCAAAGTGAATTAGCGATCGCATCCGACTCATTTGCCTACCACGGAATGTTCCTCTAAGCGAGGACACGAAACGGCCAAGAAACTAAAAAGGGAGAGCAGCACAAAAACTCCAAAAGCACAAAAAAAAACACTCTTCAAATCAAAAACTCCTCCCCGGTGCAATGGCGGCAGCAGCAGCAGCAGCAGCTCCAGCAACATGCTTTTGACGCCCTCTCCTGACGTGGAAACCGTGACCGGGAAGGAAGGGGAACGCGCTTCAAAGAATTACTGAAACTCATCCCATAATGAGATAATTTAAAGTTTCCAAATTAACTCGGCCCCCCGCCCGGCCCGGGGACCTACGGGGCCATTCTCGAAAGGCATTCCCTTGCCTTCGCTCCACACATCTCCTCTTCCCCGGGAGGGGCACCATTTTCGGAGGATATTTTATGTTAGGTCGGCCACCGCTGCAATGTTATGTTCTTCGTTTTTGGGGGATCAAAGCCCACGAAACTCTCTCGAACGTCACGGAGTTTTGATTATCTCTGTCGAGGTCGAGGCTTTGAAGCGCGGACCGTGGATCGAGGATCACGGGCGTGTGCTGGCGCGCGCTTCACGAGGAGTGAGGTGTCTGGGGGTCCGAGGATCGACCGCCATCGCCATTTCGTGTGGAGTGTGGAGCGATAAGAGGCCCCGCGGGCCGGGAACGAACCGGATAGAAGAGAATGAGAAATGAGGGGCGACGAAGGGGAAGAAGTAGAAGAAGAAGAAACAGAAACCCATAAAAACTTGATTTCACCGACCCCAAAGAGGGGGGTAAGGTCGGGTGGCTGCGCGAGGCAGATTGCTTCACATAATGAGTTAGTTACACTTAACATGTTCTTTCAGCATCGGACCCCGTCCGCGGCGTCGTCGGAAATGGGAGGAGAAAGAAAGAATGCCAGGAAGCGGTTGGAGGATGAAAAAGACGAAGTAGAAGCGAAACGAAGAACGTACAGTAGAACCGCAGAAGAGCAGAGAATGGTGGAAGGATGATCGCGCGGGGACGGGGGACGCGTTGATGATGATGATGGTGATCATGGAGACGCACCTGAGGATCGTTTCCAATCAAAGCCGAAAACGAAAACAGAAATGGAGAATTATATTTCAGGAAACCATCTCGTGGGGTCTCGTGGAGCGAGCTTGTGGAGCTTTTTTCGTTTTTGTTTCTTTGGGGGGGAAAATGAGGATGATGGAAGGCCGAAGAGTGGAATATAATTGTTTTTTTTTGTGTTATGTTTTTTTTTTCTCCTACTTTTGGGCCATTTGTGCTCCGTCCCGGGTGGAAATGATAAATGAAGCATCGCAGTCGGGAGTGTGATACGAGGAACCAAACATAGATCCTGCCTCCCAAGCATAGATACCGGGGGATTCGTATTTAATGGAGCCCCCTCCACCCCAAAAACGAAACAATGACCGTGCGGGTGTCCGGGAGGATAGAACACAGGGCGCGAGAGGACGTCGCGTGATTTATCTTACTGTCTCTCAATTAGGACCCCGGACACGGACACAGAGACGGTAGTGGAGGGATCGGTGGAGTCTCCTGCGGTGCTTTGCGTTGCTCAAAACGTGAAACGATCACCAATTTTCATCACCAGCAACGAAATATCTTCCAAATAACACAACCTAATGAGCTAGCCCACTCGATCGATCGGAGAGCATATTTTCCACGCACACACACGTAATTCTCCACCAGCCATGTTCAATAATTGGCAACGATCGAGCCACGCACTACGTCGTAGCATTCGCCAGCCACGAAATTAACCATAATGCGCCGCTCGCGGACGAGCAAATTGATTGATCATCCCCATTGGATGGGGAATGGCGGCGCACCACCCGCGTAAGATTGCGCGTTTATGTTTTAATGCTCGATTTATTTCACTTTAGCTCGCGCACCAGTGCAAATGGCGCTGGCCTGGCTTCCCCTAACGAGCCCATTAAACCTCGAGCGTTACCGCGCGTTACACATTACGCTAACAATGCGCTGCTTTACGCCAACGGTGGGCCACTAGGAGGGGAATGGGGCAGAGGTGCTTTATGGGACACCAGCCCGGGTTGGTGCAGTGAATGATGTGCATCATTATGACCGCGGGTGCACGCACGCACGCACAGACACGTCACACCCCTCGCCGATGGCGCTTCGAATGTTTGCTTTTAATGAGCGCCAATCCGCTCGCGCGCGTGTGTGTGGAGCTAAATTCAAGGAATCCCCTTCGTGACAGGACTCGTGTGGCTCACCATAATGGAGGTGCATGTGCCCGAGTCTCCGGCTTCGGGCCCTTTAATCCAAGACGAAAACGGATCGACCGCACGATCCTGCTCGTGGTGGTGGCCGCTTGTCTCATTAATGATGCTAATGAAATTGTGAAAATAATGAACATTAAGCTGATGGCCCGGCGATGCTGCGATGGGGCTCACAGCTAATCGTCACATCGTGATGCGAACACTACTGCGACCGCCATGACCGTCTGATGATGACGTTTACCTTTGGCAGAGAGAGAGCCTCGCAATGGCCCCAAGCGTGGTGCAAATCAGATTCTGCATAAGCATTGCATGTATCTGGAGGCAACGGTGGCTAAGATTCCCCGGGGGGGGGGGGGGGGGGGGGGGGGCACTGAACTCTCGAAGTGGTGGTGGTCAGTGTGGACCAAAAATTAATCACCACCAAAAGGGACCCATTGGTAGTCCAATACACACCTCTACCCCGATGCTCGGGCAGCTCAGAAGCAGCTCATTTGCATGCTAATGTGTTGACGACGTCGGCGTGCGAGAGTGTTCGTGGGGCACGATCACGCCACGCAGAACTCGAGCGAGGGTTGTTGCACTTTAGTTTTCGCAACAAAAACAAAAATGGCTACTTAAAAGCAGCCAACCAACTAGCCAGCCAGCCAGCACGCCAGCATGCAGTTTGCTTCATAAATTTTTCAGCCCCAGTTGCACTTGCTTCTCGCTCGTCCTGAGGCCCCGGGACGTCAGATCGAAGTGTCTCGGGGGGGTGGGACGGCTACAATGTCTGCTGCCGGTGGCCACGAAAGCTCATTTCCATGCGGCGGTGCTGGCCACCGGCAATGGCAATGTTTAATAATTGAGAAATTATGCACAATTTAAATGAATTTGTTCGGTAATTACTCACCATTCGGGGCTAACCGGCGACGCCGGTGCCTTGGCCTGGTGATGGGCGGTTTTGCGATAAGATATCGCGCGTGAGCGCGCACACGGACACACACGCACGCACGCACACACACAGCCAGCCTATTTGCATTCATGTGCACAGTGCACGGTGACCAGCCACAGCCGTAAATTATGTTATCAACTTTGCAATCACTTTTCTAGATAAATAACATCTCGCTGCTAGCGCAGCGGGCCAGCCAGCACAGGGAGAGGTGTTTTTTCGTTGGTGTTTCGTTGTTCCACTCGTTGACCTGCAATTCAACACTGGCAGGCTAGGCGTGAAGTGAATAGCTTGTTTGGGTTTTTTTTTATTGAAATACGTAATTCCAGGTGGATTTGCATTTCACATTTCAGTGGTTCAGATGCTTGAGCTGCAAGTTGTTGTCCAGGTCAGTAACTGATTACTACGCGCGTGTCCCCGCATTGTAGCGCTCGCTTATCATTACGAAAGGTGATGATGATGCTCCACGATTGTTGATGATAAGAAGCAAAGCGTCTGCCGTATATCTGCAAATCACTGTGTGAACACCTGCGTCAAACACCTGCTGCCCATTCCATAGCCCCATATTCTGCGGTGAGTAATATGAATTCGAATGAGTTCATTGTTAAATTAAAATTTATTTCCATTTGATATTCCATATTAAACCCTGAGTCTAACATTCCAGATCCATCAACTGGAACTGCAATGGGTTGGAGGGAGTGTTGATAAGATTAGTCTTAAACTTAAGCTCGTCATAGTTCCAGCGCAGCTCGTAGTTCCGCACAAACCGTGCAATGATGATCTCCATCTCCATTATGGCGAGCCGCTTTCCGACGCAGCTCCTAGCACCGAAGCCGAAGGGCAGAAAGATGAACGGATTTGTGTCCTTGGCACTCTTGACACCGTCCACGCGCTCGGGGAGCCAACGCTCCGGAAGATACTGGCTAGCTTGATCGAAGAATATGTTATCCCGTTGTAGCACCGACGTCATCATGGCTACATCCGTCTGAAGACAAGGTGGAAAGCATGACAAAAGATGGACTACGATCCTTCGACCCAACTACTTACCCCTTTGGGGATGCGATACCCTTGCAGTACTATATCCCGTCCGGCAGCGCGTGAGTTACCGACCGTTGGCTGGTACAACCGTAAACCCTCCTTGATGCAAGCCCTGAGGTAAGGTAGATTCCGCATGTTTTCCGTCGTCAGCGGGGAATCCTTGCGAGGTAGGATCGCACGCAGCTCTTCTCGTAGCCTTGCCTGCTTCTCCGGATTCTTGGCCAGCGAATAGAGCACCCCAACTGTACTAGACGATGTCTAAAAGAGAGATTGTCTGCAGGGCATCAAGCTTGTACTAAAATTTTGAACTTTTGAATATCTACTCACAGTATCTACACCGGCACCTATAATGTCGAGAGACATCACAACCGCCACATTCTTGTTGACCTTCAACAGCTTCTGCAAAATACTCTGATTGCTGGTGTCCGTAGGGTTTTGATCGATCTTCTCGAGAGCGTCATCGACTTTAGCCTTTATGATGCTGACAGTAAACAGAATTTAAACGCAGTGTGGTCAGTTGTTGATCTCGACGATCGTAGCGTTCTGGTTCGAGCACACACTTACTTGGTCAGTTCATCGAGCACATTCATCAGTTTCTTGAAGGTTGGAGTTGGGTAGATCTTCCAAATCGAAGGCTCAATATCCAGGCGGTACGATAAATCCAAACTTTCTCGAACCAGCTGTGTGGTAATGATTAAAATTGTGAAGTTGTACACCCTTCGGCATTGCGAGTACAAACCTTGATGATGCGTTTAGCTTGTTCCGATTCGCCAGATTTCAGTACGCCAAAGCGTGTATCCACAGCTAACACGCCCACGGTTTCCAATGCCCACCGGTTTAACCATTGATCGAAATCGGCCGGCAGTTCGTTCTTTGCATCACGCAAAGTACCAACACTGTGCACAGGACGATCGTGCAGGATGTTAGTTAATGTCGAACATGTTAATCACCTTCTACTTACATTTCCATAAACTCCCGTGCTACAGCATCAACTTGCTCCACGTACAGTCCAACGGTTTTCGGTTGCATCATCACTGGATTGCTGATGGTGCGCATCTTCTGCCATTTTTCTCCTTGTCTGCAACAAATAATTGTGATTGTAGAGACACGCACCAAAACTTTTGCCAGTGCGAAAAGGCCTTACTCATTCGCTAGTCCACCCGATTCTCCAAATATTTCCGGTCGAACCTTCGTCCGATAGTAGGTGAACGTGTCCATACCACGGCGCACCGGCCAGGATCCTTCGGTGCGAAAGACTTTTTCGAAATCTTGCGGCTCAAAGGTTAACACCACGTCCGGTTTACCGAGCATACCTCGAATACGAACGATATTTCCATAATCTTCTCTCAATAATCGATGGAAATCGGCCATCGGAACCCCTTCGTAGCGACCTATTATCCGTAGAAACGTATCGTATGTACTGGGAGTATAGGATGCCGAGGAGTCCCATCGGAAACCAAGCGACGATCAGGTCCTACGTACCTCCTTTCATGAACCCCCGGAACATCTCCATCAACGATGGACTCGGGATGCTCTTGAATGGCTTAGCCGATTGCCATTCGGGATCGATCGCATCACTCGCCGTCGACGCACTCAGATTCCTTCGGAAGCCAATGCTGCCTATTTGAAACGACCTCACGTAGTATAATCTCGTACTAGAAAGGAAAGCCATCGTCTCACACAAAAAAAAAATCGAACGCTCTGCGTACCACTGTTCGTTAAACACTGAAACGCCTCTGATTTGCCAGTCCGTATGAAGCTACACTCTGCACAAAATTCGGGAAACAACTGAACGCTCTTATCATACGACGCTGATTACGTTATCTATAACAACGCACCAACAAGTGTGAATCACTTTTGCGCGACTGCAAATAAAAGAAGAATACTGCTTTATCAGTGTCTGAAGAGGCGCACAATTGAATTTGATTATGTTTTATCGGTTTGCTTGCTGCCTTTGCTTTTTTTTGAATCAATACATTGCTACGTCATGCACGAGTGTGCGTATTTGATGGATTTTAGGGACTTGCAACGATACCCTAAAATAGATCCTTTTCTTTTGATTTTTTTTAAACATATTTAATGACGGGCGAGCCGTATGTTTAATTTTTTTTCTTTTGATTGGTACAAACATAATAATTTACAAACATATTATAAGGTTTATATTTATTTTATCGAGCAATCTTGCCCCAAAAAGTTTGATTCAATATCGAGTTTTTTTTGTAATCTTCGTTTAATATACTTCTAAAATTGAACGATTAATACATTCACCAAAATCTCTTACTATGCTACATCCTTCAGCTCGAACTGCAAAGGACTTGATGGGATGTTAATAAGGTTAGACTTCATTTTCATGTCAGCATAATTCCATCGTAACTCGTAGTTTCTCACGAAGCGAGAAATAACGATCTCGATCTCCATCATGGCGAGCCGCTTTCCTACGCAGCTTCTAGCACCAAATCCAAACGGTAGGAAAATGAAAGGGTTTGTATCCTTGGCACTCGCAACACCCTCCGGACGATCGCTGAGCCAACGCTCAGGAAGATACTGTTCGGCGTCGTGGAAATATCGGTTATCGCATTGCAATGCCGGCGTTACCATCGATATATCGGTCTGTAAAAACAAACCAGAGAACGATTTTCACTAAATTTAGCAAAAGAAACATTTCCATCACGGTCATGGTTCGAAACAAACCCCTTTAGGAATACGATATCCTTGCAGCACAATGTCCCGTCCGGTAGCGCGGAAATTTCCAGCAACCGGTGAATACATCCGCAAACCCTCCTTGATGCAAGCCCTCAGGTATGGTAGGTTCCGCATATTTTCCGTCGTCAGCGGGGAATTCTTGTCCGGCATTATAGCACGCAGCTCCTCTCGAAGCTTTGCCTGTTTCTCTGGATTTTTCGCCAAGCAGTACAACACTCCAACCGTAGTGGATGAGGTCTAGGGACATAAAAATGTCAGAGGTCAATAACCCAGCACGATTGGTAGCATGCCACTTATTACCGTATCTATGCCGGCCATTATCATATCAAAAGACATAACCAAGGCAGCATTCCTGTTGACCTTGAGCAACTTCTCCAGTACACTTAGATTGCCTTCGGTTTTTGGATTTTTCTCGATTCGCACCACAGCTTCATCGATCTTTAACATGATAAGACTGTAATTGGCAAATAGAGTGTAAAGATCGCTCTTCCATAGCCCCATTTCTTGCGGATTTTATACTTTGTCAGATCATCGAACACCTTCATAAGCCGGTGGAATGTCGATGTTTTATAGTACTTCCAAATCGAAGGTTCAATGTCTAGGCAGAATGTTAGCTCGAAGATATCTCGAACCAGCTGAAATCAAATTGAATAATATATGTCGATCTGCCACTCACACTTCTCCTATCTTGCATACACATTCCCATTGACATTACCGAGATGATGGTCTGGGCCTCTGCTGATTGATTTGACCTCAACACACCGAACCTCGTATCTAGCGCCAACAATCCCATGGTCTCCAGTGCCCAACGGTTTAACCACTGGTCAAAATCAGTTGGCAGCTCGTTCTTCGCATCGCGCAAACTATCTACACTGTGATAAGAGCAACAATTACGAATCTCATCTCACAATGCTCGGCATACACACAACGAATCGTCTTACTCACACGGCCATAAACTCTTGAGCGATCTCATCCACTTGATCCACATACAGTCCAACGGTTTTGGGATGCATCATTACCGGATTGGTGATCGTGCGCATCTTTTGCCACTTTTCTCCTTGTCTGAAAACGTCCAGCGAAAGTTCAAATGTTTGAATATACAAGAATCCAGATTCTAGAGAATCCACAGTGTTTAACAGCATCTCACTCATTTGCCAATCCTCCAGATTCTCCAAAAACATCCGGCCGCACCTTCTGCCGATAGTAGGTGAACGTATCCAGACCGCGGCGTACTGGCCACGGGCCCTCGGTACGGAACACTTTCTCGTAATCGTGCGGATTGAAGCTGAGAACAATATCTGGCTTTCCCAAAATACCCTTCATGCGAACAAGGTCTCCGTATTCTTTCCGGAATTGATTGAACAATGCAAGAACTGGCATATCAGCTTTGTTTTCTAAAAAGGGAAGAGACGATTAGCTCCTGCAACACTGTGGCTGTGATTCGCGTTTCACACCTTCTCGTCTGAAGCCTTTGATAAGGTCCATAAACGTAGGGCCTGGGATACTTTCATAGGGACGCGCCGATTCCCACTCTTGATCGATGACACTCGGTGCTGCTTGCACACTCTGATATCGTTTGGAATAAATCGATACTGAACGCCAAGATGCACTGCCAACCCGGGAAGTAACAAACCGCAGCGCCATCGTGCCACTTACGCTTCGATACCTGTTGAAAACTCACGCGAAACTGTCGCGCAATCTACAACCAACTGAACGCAACCGGTGTCGGCACTATCTGCTGAACGTACATATTCATTTGCGTGAAGTTAATAATAGAGAACAGCGTTCTTATCGCCATATGTCACTAACACAATGCGGCCGCACAATGGCCTTTAGCATATGCCGTCAGGGACAGTGTGGTGGTCGTGTCGCGTCCACTCTCACGCTGTCGCACAATCAACATGTAACGCAAAATCAAATTGGTTTGTTCAGGGTGGTGTGAAGGTGAAGGTTACGGTAAAGTAAACGTTACGATGAAGCAATAGTCTCTATGTTGATACTGAATAGAATGCAATGAACTCTTCTACTTTAGATGAATTTTAAATATGTATTTTCGATAAACGGAACATTTTTCAATGACATTGAAATCTCGAAATAGTTAGGCTAATAATAAAAAAACGGTCGAAATGCTTTTATTTACATTTCAATTTATTGCTGACAATGTACGCATGCTTCTCACGTGCTAATTGTAAGCAAGTGATTATTTTAATTTTTTTATATAAATAAATATTGGGCTGTTCACTATCCTATCCTTCAGGATTCGTTACTCTTCCTTGATTCTATTGACCTTCAGAGTAACAGTAGAGTAGTTATTTTTGTATATTATAAACTAGCAGTCTATTCAACAGTAATGACGATAACCCTGTTCCTCGTGTTCTCCTTCTTCAAAAACATTTCATGGATGGAGATTTGTAATCGTTCAATGCTCCCTTGTATAGCTACTAGTACGAACTCACCCAATATATGTTGCTTTATCTTATCAATGCACTCGAGCGATGTCCAATCGGTTGCAAGACAAAGGATGCATTCCTCAACACTTCTTCCAATAAAACGCCTCACAAGATAAACAAACATGCAGTGTCACCAAACGTGATACATTTATATAAAAGCCAATATCTTATACAACGTTTTGGATACTTAATTTAAAATACCTCCAAAAGTATCCTCGATCAGTGATCAACCTCTTTCAACTCGAACCGCAATGGATTAGATGGAATATTGACAAGTGTGGCTCGCACTTTGAAGTCCTCATAGTTCCATCGTGCCTCATATTTGCGGATGAGGCGCGCCGTTATGATTTCCATCTCCATCATGGCTAGTCGCTTACCAATGCAGCTCCTAGACCCGAATCCGAATGGTAGGAAGATGAACGGGTTCGCGTCCTTACCACTGGGAATGTCTGCATCGCGATCTGCAAGCCAACGTTCCGGAAGGAATTCCTTGGCGCGAGTGAAGCGTTTCTCGTCATGCTGCAACACCAACGAACCCATCACGACGTCCGTCTATGAAATGGCCAGTAGTTCAATGATAGCTAGTATTCCCTTATAAAATAGAATTCTCTTGTTACTTACGTCCTTCGGAATACGATATCCTTGTAGCACAATATTACGACCAGTTGCCCGGAAGTTACCAATTACCGGAGGATACATTCGCAATCCTTCCTTGATGCAGGCGCGAAGATATGGTAGATTACGCATATTCTCCGCCGTCAAAGGTGAATCCTTGTTAGGCATGATTGTGCGTAGTTCGTCGCGAAGTTTCGACTGCTTGTCGGGATTCTTGGCCAAACAGTACATCATGACCATTGAACCGGAAGATGTCTAAAGCAGGAAGTTTATGTAAAGCGATTGCTTAAGTGAAGGGTTATGTTTCTAGTGCTCACGGTATCGATTCCTGCCATTAGCATGTCCAAGGCCATAATCACGGCCACGTGTTTATCGATCTTAAGCAGCTTCTCCAGGACACTCTGGTTCCCTTCGGCAGTTGGATGCTTCTCTATTCTCTTCACAGCATCATCTACCTTGGCCATGATAATACTTTAACATACAAGGATGCATCAAATGTTACAGAATGTTGTGGTCGTTGGATAAACGGTTGCTTACTCTGTTAGTTCATCGAATGTAGTCATCAAGTTGTTGAAGGTTGGTGTTTTGTAGTACTTCCATATCGAGGGTAATATGTCCAGTTGATAGCTTAAGTCAAAGATGTTTCTCACAAGCTAATCAATAGTAAAAGTATCATGACCATTGGGTGCATAAATCATTGCCAAACTCTGATTAAAAGTTCCCTACGACTTACCGCCAGGATCTTTTTCGCTTCCTCAGTTTGGTCCGTCTTCAAAACACCGAACCTCGTGTCCAATGCAAGCACACCCATTGTCTCCAGGGCCCAACGGTTAATCCATTGATCAAAATCGCCCGGTAGCTCTTGTTTTGAGTCGCGCAAACCCGCTACACTGCGGAACACAATCGAAAACAAGGTCTTATTCATCATTCCAAACAGTTTGCTCTAATTCATATCATTAGAACATACATTTCCAAAAACTCACGAGCCACCTCATCCACCTGATCCACGTATAACCGCATTGTTTTGGGCTGCATCATGACGGGATTCACAATCGTGCGCATCTTTTGCCAGCTTTCGCCTTGCCTAGCGAACCAATCGAAGTCATTCGAATATTTCACTTCTGCTGCAAATCTTTAGTTAGCTTCAATAATGTAGCAGTACTTACTCCGTCACTAAACCACCCATTTCGCCAAACACGTCCGGTCGTAGTTTTTGCCGGTAGTACGCCATTGCGTCCAGACCACGCCTTACCGGCCAGGTTCCCTCCGTACGAAACACCTTTTGAAAATCCTCTGGGTCGAAGCTCATCACGACATCTTTTCGGCCCATCATACCCGGCAACATGAGGATCGATCCAAAATCATCCCGCAACCGGCTATGCAGATCGACCAAGCTCAGATCCGCATAACGCCCTGGATAAAATGCAGCATTAGGGGGCGATCATTATAGCTGGTCTAATAGATTACTATTTTAAGAAATACTATAAAGTAGACTAAAGTACAAATTCATAACATTATAGCTGTGGATCGTTTAAAAAAGGCAATATTTATTTTTAATCAAGCATGTTCTATATTCGTGTTTGAAATCCTTTACAATTCATAATAGGTCATCTGTTTCAACCGGTAAGAATTACATCATACAAGTATATCAACAATAATCCGGCGAGACCAACACAGCAAAAACATAGATGAACTTGAACTGTACGACGACGATCACAACGCGATCGCGCTTGAGTGTATGCAAAACATACACGACACCCTATCTAACCACCCCATGTCTACGCGACGTTCAAACAGCTGGTAGCGGAAGCGATCAAAACCGGCATTACGCATCATAACAACGGCTCGACGCTGCTTGACAAGCAGAAGCACGGACCGACTGATCATCGTATCGCGTGCGTGTGTGCGTGAGGGGGAAGATCACTCTACACGGGCGCCTCAGTTAACGTAAACGTGACGTCACCATGACTTCTCGCGCAAACTCGCCACTTGTCTTCATCAATCCATTTCTTCTCCCGGCCACTTCTACTTACCGCCTTTCATAAAACCGGTCACCATCTTCCAAATGTTCGGT
Source organism: Anopheles darlingi (assembly GCF_943734745.1). Classification (NCBI taxonomy): domain Eukaryota; kingdom Metazoa; phylum Arthropoda; class Insecta; order Diptera; family Culicidae; genus Anopheles; species Anopheles darlingi. The sequence goes on from NC_064874.1 coordinate 66,321,771, forward strand.
CCGGGAATACTTTCGTATGGTTTAGCGGTAGCCCATTCGGAATCGATCAGATCGTCGTTGCTGAGTTGCGGTGCGGCCTGTACACTGCGCCATAGCTGCGAGATGGATGCGATCCCCCGGCGCACCACGATGCTACTCGAGCACAGCATAATGTCTGATTTCAAACGGTACACGGTTGTAAAAATCGGATCACCGGTTCTTCACCCCGAAAAACGGATTGGTTTACGCCAAACTTCACTGCAAAACTGACCACAGACTAGCGAGACTTGTGGTGTTTCGACCGATCAAGGTTATGTTCCACGACGTACTGATTTAAAGAAGCCAACAACCTACAAGGTGATCAGAATGATTAGGGCCGCTCAGTAAAACGGCGACTTCTTTTGTTGTTCCTATACGCAACCAAAGTGCTATATCACGATAGAATCCGAATCTCAAATGTTTGCGAGATGCGCACACGTCTGTGTGTGTGTGGGCGCGCGCAACATAAGCAAATGTTTACAATCCGTTATGTCTCCCAAACACGGGGCTTGGCTGACCTTGATGGACGGCTACAGAATTTGGTCAATAGACTTCGACCGTCCGCCGAAAAGTGTGCGTTCGCGAACAAATACGAGCGCACGAGTGAGAATTCATTTGCAAACCCCACTCGGTGGTGTGTTTGTGGAAACATCTACTAGCATCTTTCTTATCTCGGGGGGGAGGCGTGCCACTATGGAGTGATAACCGCAGTAATAACAGGGATGACGAAGCAACATTTCGGTGCAGATTGATATCAAGGGAAGTATGCTACTTGTAAAGGTGCAAGCAGCTACGCAGAACCAGATACGATAAATCCAAACATTCTCGAACCAGCTGTGTGGTAAAAATTGAAATTGTAAATTGTATAAATACACCCTTCCTCATTCTATGCTCGTAATAAAAATCCTTGATTATGCGTTTAGCATGTTCCGAATTGTCGGATTTCAGTACGCCAAAGCTTGAGAATCCACAGTCACTATCAGCATTTCACTCGTTAGTCAGTTCTCCCGATAGCCAGACCACGGCGTACTGGCCACGCACCCTCGGTACGGAACACTTTCTCGTAATCGTGCGGATTGAAGCTGAGAACAATATCTGGCTTTCCCAAAATACCCTTCATGCGAACAAGGTCTCCGTATTCTTTCCGGAATTGATTGAACAATGCAAGAACTGGCATATCAGCTTTGTTTTCTAAAAAGGGAAGAGACGATTAGCTCCTGCAACACTGTGGCTGTGATTCGCGTTTCACACCTTCTCGTCTGAAGCCTTTGATAAGGTCCATAAACGTAGGGCCTGGGATACTTTCATAGGGACGCGCCGATTCCCTCTCTTGATCGACGACACTCTGTGCCGCTTGCACACTCTGATATCGATTGTATTGTTGCATTGTTTACTATCATATCCTAAAGGATTCGTTACTCTTCCTCAATTCCATCGTCCTTCAGAGTAACAATCATTTATGTTTTTTTATAAATTAACAGTCCAATACAATAGCGATGACGATCACCCTGTTAGTCATGTTCTCCTTTTTCAACAACATTTCATGGATGGATATTTTAAACCATTTAATGCTCCCATGTAATAGTACGAACCCTTCCGATTTATTCTGCTTTATCTTATCAATTCACTCGAGCTATGCCCAATCGTTGCAAGACAAAGGATGGATTTCTCAACACTTCTTCCAATAACACCCCACAAGATAAACAAACATGCATTGCCACCAAACGTGATACATTTATTTAATAGCCAATATCATATACAAAGTTTCGGATACTTAATTTAAAATACCTCCCATGGTACCCTCGATCATTGATCCACTTCTTTCAACTCGAACCGCAATGGATTAGATGGAATATTGACAAGTGTGGCGCGCACTTTGAAGTCCTCATAGTTCCATCGTGCCTCATATTTGCGGATGAGGCGCGCCGTTATGATTTCCATCTCCATCATGGCTAGTCGCTTACCAATGCAGCTCCTAGACCCGAATCCAAATGGTAGGAAGATGAACGGGTTCGCGTCCTTACCACTGGGAATGTCTGCATCGCGATCTGCAAGCCAACGTTCCGGAAGGAATTCCTTGGCGCGCGTGAAGCGTTTCTCGTCATGCTGCAACACCAACGAACCCATCCCGACATCCGTCTATGGAATGGACATTAGTTCAAAGACAGTTAGCTGTATGGTAACTGCTCATAAAATTACTTTTCCTGGTCACTTACGTCCTTCGGAATACGATATCCTTGTAGCACTATGTTACGGCCCGTTGCCCGGAAGTTACCGACAACTGGAGGAAACATTCGCAATCCTTCCTTGATGCAGGCGCGAAGATATGGTAGATTACGCATATTCTCCGCCGTCAAAGGTGAATCCTTGTTAGGCATGATTGTGCGTAGCTCGTCGCGAAGTTTCGACTGCTTGTCGGGATTCTTGGCCAAACAGTACATCATGCCCATTGAACCGGAAGATGTCTAAAGCAGTAAATCTATGTAAAGCGATTGCTTAAGTGAAGGGTTATGTTTCTAGTGCTCACGGTATCGATTCCTGCCATTAGCATGTCCAAGGCCATAATCACGGCCACGTGTTTATCGATCTTAAGCAGCTTCTCCAGGACACTCTGGTTCCCTTCGGCAGTTGGATGCTTCTCTATTCTCTTCACAGCATCATCTACCTTGGCCATAATTATACTTTAACATACAAGGATCCATCAAATGTTACAGAATGTTGTGGTCGTTTTACAAGCGGTTGCTTACTCTGTTAGTTCATCGAATGTAGTCATCAAGTTGTTGAAGGTTGGTGTTTTGTAGTACTTCCACATGGAGGGTAATATGTCCAGTTGATAGCTTAAGTCAAAGATGTTTCTCACAAGCTAATTAATGGTAAAAGTATCATGACAATTGGGGGCATAAATGATTGCCAAACTCCGATGAAAAGGTCCTACCGACTTACCGCCAGGATCTTTTTCGCTTCCTCAGTTTGGTCCGTCTTCAAAACGCCGAACCTCGTGTCCAATGCCAGCACACCCATTGTCTCCAAGGCCCAACGGTTAATCCATTGATCAAAATCGCCCGGTAGCTCTTGTTTCGAGTCGCGCAAACCCGCTACACTGCGGAACACAATCGGAAACAAGGTCTTATTCATCATTCCAAACAGTTTGCTCTGCTTCATATCATTAGAACATACATTTCCAAAAACTCACGAGCTACCTCATCAACCTTATCCACGTATAGCCTCATTGTTTTAGGCTGCATCATGACGGGATTCACGATCGTGCGCATCTTTTGCCAGCTTTCGCCTTGCCTAGCGAACCAATCGAAGTCATTCAAACATGTTACTTCTGCTGCAAATCTTTGATTTACTGATAGCTTACTTACTCCGTCACTAAACCACCCATTTCGCCAAACACGTCCGGTCGTACTTTCTGCCGGTAGTACACCATTGAATCAAAACCACGCCTTACCGGCCAGGTGCCCTCCGTACGGAACACTTTTTCGAAATCCTCTGGGTCGAAGCTCATCACGACATCTTTTCGGCCCATCATACCCGGCAACATGAGGATCGATCCAAAATCATCCCGCAACCGGCTATGCAAATCGACCAAACTCAGATCCGCGTAACGTCCTGGATAAAATGCAATATTAATCAGCGGTCACAATAGCTGTTTTAATAGATTGCAGATTGAAAGAATGATTGATTGATCAAGAAAACAATTGAGAAAATCAAATGCATTAGCATTATTAACACCTTTATTGATACATTACGGGCGGGAGTATTAACACTTGAACATATTTTTAAACAGTCAATAATTCGAGTTTGCAAACCTTTACAATTCATAATAGATCATCTGATTCAACCGGTGAGAATTACATCATACAAGTATATCAACAATATATCATAAAGGCCAACACAGCAAAAACAGAGCTTGAACTTGAACTGTACGACGACGATCACGTCGCGATCGCGCTTGTGTGTATGCAGAACATACACGACACCCTATCTAACCACCCCATGTCTACGCGACGTTCAAACAGCTGGTAGCGGAAGCGATCAAAACCGGCATTGCGCATCATAACAACGGCTCGACGCCGCTTGACAAGCAGAAGCGCAGACCGACTGATCATCGTATCGCGTGCGTGTGTGCGTGAGGGGGGAGATCACTCTACACGGGCGCCTCAGTTAACGTAAACGTGACGTCACCATGACTTCTCGCGCGAACTCGCCACTTGTCTTCATCAATCCATTTCTTCTCCCGGCCACTTCTACTTACCGCCTTTCATAAAACCGGTCACCATCTTCCAAATGTTCGGTCCGGGAATACTTTCGTATGGTTTAGCGGTGGCCCATTCGGAATCGATCAGATCGTCGTTGCTGAGTTGCGGTGCGGCCTGTACACTGCGCCATAGTTGCGAGCTGGAAGCGATCCCTCGGCGTACCACGATGCTACTCGAGCACAGCATAATGTCTGATTTCAAACGGTACACGGTTGTAAAAAGCGGATCACCGGTGAAAAAACAGATAGATTTAAGTCAACTTCACTGCAAAATTGACCACAGACCAGCGAGACTTGTGGTGTTTCGACCGATCAAGGTTATGTTCCACGGCGTACTGATTTATCGATTACACCACCCCGCAAGGTGTTCCGGTTGATTAGGGCCGCTCAGTAAAGAGGTAAAGCTTCTTTGGTTGTTCCTATACACACACGTACTGCCATAGCTTGGTGGAATCCGATAATTGCGAAATGCGCGCACGCCGGGGTATGTGTGCGCGCGCGCAACATAAGCGAATGTTTACAATTCGTTATGACTCCCAAACGCAAGACTAAGCTGACCTTGATTGACGACCACCGAATTCGGTCATAGACTTCGATCGTCCGCTGAAACGTGTGCGTTCGTGTACAAACACGAGTGAGAATTCGTTTGCGAACCCCATTCGGTGATGTGTATGTGGAAACATCTACTAGCATCTATCTTATCTCTGCGGGAAGGTGCGCCACTATGGAGTGATAACCGCAGTAATAACAGGGATGACGCTGCAACATTTCGTTGCAGATTGATATCGAGGGAACTAAGCTACCTTTACAAGATCGCTTGCAAGCAGTTACGCAGAACCAGATACGATAAATCCAAACATCCTCGAACCAGTTGTTTGGTAATAATTAATATTGCGAAGTTGTATAAATATACCCTTCTGCATTACTAGTACAAACCTTGAAGGTACTTTTAGCATGTTCCGATTCGCCGGATTTCAGTACGCCAAACCTTAAGAATCCCCAGTCACTACCAGCATTTCACTCGTTAGCCAGTTCTCCCGATAGCCAGACCACGGCGTACTGGCCATGGACCCTCGATACGGAAAACTTTCTCGTAATCGTGCGGATTGAAGCTGAGAACAATATCTGGTTTTCCCAAAATACCCTTCATGCGAACAAGGTCTCCCTACTCTTTCCGGAATTGATTGAACAATGCAAGAACTGGCATAACATTTCATGGATGAAGATTTTTAATCATTTAATGCTCCCATATGATGCTATCTACTGGTACGAACCCTTCCGATATATTCTGCTTTATCTTATCAATGCACTCGAGCGATGTCCAATCGGTTGCAAGACAAAGGATGCATTCCTCAACACTTCTTCCAATAACGCTTCACAAGATAAGGAAACATGTAGTATTCACCATAATTTGATACATTTATTTAAAAGCCAATATCATATACAAAGTTTCGGATACTTAATTAAAAATACCTCCAAAAGTACTCTCGATCAGTGATCAACCTCTTTCAACTCGAACCGCAATGGATTAGATGGAATATTGACAAGTGTGGCGCGCACTTTGAAGTCCTCATAGTTCCATCGTGCCTCATATTTGCGGATGAGGCGCGCCGTTATGATTTCCATCTCCATCATGGCTAGTCGCTTACCAATGCAGCTCCTAGAGCCGAATCCGAATGGTAGGAAGATGAACGGGTTCGCGTCCTTACCACTGGGAATGTCTGCATCGCGATCTGCAAGCCAACGTTCCGGAAGGAATTCCTTGGCGCGCGTGAAGCGTTTCTCGTCATGCTGCAACACCAACGAACCCATCCCGACATCCGTCTATGGAATGGACATTAGTTCAAAGACAGTTAGCTGTATGGTAACTGCTCATAAAATTACTTTTCCTGGTCACTTACGTCCTTCGGAATACGATATCCTTGTAGCACTATGTTACGGCCCGTTGCCCGGAAGTTACCGACAACTGGAGGAAACATTCGCAATCCTTCCTTGATGCAGGCGCGAAGATATGGTAGATTACGCATATTCTCCGCCGTCAAAGGTGAATCCTTGTTAGGCATGATTGTGCGTAGCTCGTCGCGAAGTTTCGACTGCTTGTCGGGATTCTTGGCCAAACAGTACATCATGCCCATTGAACCGGAAGATGTCTAAAGCAGTAAATCTATGTAAAGCGATTGCTTAAGTGAAGGGTTATGTTTCTAGTGCTCACGGTATCGATTCCTGCCATTAGCATGTCCAAGGCCATAATCACGGCCACGTGTTTATCGATCTTAAGCAGCTTCTCCAGGACACTCTGGTTCCCTTCGGCAGTTGGATGCTTCTCTATTCTCTTCACAGCATCATCTACCTTGGCCATAATTATACTTTAACATACAAGGATCCATCAAATGTTACAGAATGTTGTGATCGTTTGACAAACGGTTGCTTACTCTGTTAGTTCATCGAATGTAGTCATCAAGTTGTTGAAGGTTGGTGTTTTGTAATACCTCCATACCGAGGGTAATGCATCCAGTTGATAGCTAAAGTCAAAGATGTTTCTCACAAGCTAATTAATGGTAAAAGTATCATGACAATTGGGGGCATAAATGATTGCCAAACTCCGATGAAAAGGTCCTACCGACTTACCGCCAGGATCTTTTTCGCTTCCTCAGTTTGGTCCGTCTTCAAAACGCCGAACCTCGTGTCCAATGCCAGCACACCCATTGTCTCCAAGGCCCAACGGTTAATCCATTGATCAAAATCGCCCGGTAGCTCTTGTTTCGAGTCGCGCAAACCCGCTACACTGCGGAACACAATCGGAAACAAGGTCTTATTCATCATTCCAAACAGTTTGCTCTGCTTCATATCATTAGAACATACATTTCCAAAAACTCACGAGCTACCTCATCAACCTTATCCACGTATAGCCTCATTGTTTTAGGCTGCATCATGACGGGATTCACGATCGTGCGCATCTTTTGCCAGCTTTCGCCTTGCCTAGCGAACCAATCGAAGTCATTCAAACATGTTACTTCTGCTGCAAATCTTTGGTTTACTGATAGCTTACTTACTCCGTTACTAAACCACCCATTTCGCCAAAAACTTCCGGTCGTAATTTTTGTCGATAGTACGCCATTGTGTCCAGACCACGCCTTACCGGCCAGGTTCCTTCTGTACGAAACACTTTTTCGAAATCCTCTGGGTCGAAGCTCATCACGATATCTCTTCGGCCCATTAATCCCGGCATTCGGATGATCGATCCAAAATCATCCCGCAACCGGCTATGCAAATCGACCAAACTTAGATCCGCGTAACGTCCTGGATAAAATGCAATATTAATCAGCGGTCACAATAGCTGTTTTAATAGATTGCAGATTGAAAGAATGATTGATTAATCAAGAAAACATTTGAAAAAAAAAAACAAACGTATAAGCATCGTTAACACTTTTTTGATACACTACGGGCTGGGATTAGTAACACATTTTAACATATTTTTGAACAAACATGTTCAATAATTCGAGTTTGAAATCTTTTATAATTCATACTAGGTAATTTGATTCCACCCGTAAAAATTACATCATACAAGTATATCATCAATAATCCGTCAAGACCAAGCACACGGAGGAAACGGAGCTTGAACTTGAACTGTACGACGACGATCACAACGCGATCGCGCTTGTGTGTATGCAGAACATACACGACACCCTATCTAACCACCCCATGTCTACGGGACGTTCAAACAGCTGGTAGCGGAAGCGATCAAAACCGGCATTACGCATCATAACAACGGCTCGACGCCGCTTGACAAGCAGAAGCACAGACCGACTGATCATCGTACCGCGTGCGTGTGCGTGAGGGGGAAGATCACTCTACACGGGCGCCTCAGTCAACGTAAACGTGACGTCACCATGACTTCTCGCGCGAACTCGCCACTTGTCTTCATCAATCCATTTCTTCTCCCGGCCACTTCTACTTACCGCCTTTCATAAAACCGGTCACCATCTTCCAAATGTTCGGTCCGGGAATACTTTCGTATGGTTTAGCGGTGGCCCATTCGGAATCGATCAGATCGTCGTTGCTGAGTTGCGGTGCGGCCTGTACACTGCGCCATAGTTGCGAGCTGGAAGCGATCCCTCGGCGTACCACGATGCTACTCGAGCACAGCATAATGTCTGATTTCAAACGGTACACGGTTGTAAAAAGCGGAACACCGGTGAAAAAACAGATAGATTTAAGTCAACTTCACTGCAAAACTGACCACAGACTAGCGAGACTTGTGGTGTTTCGACCGATCAAGGTTATGTTCCACGACGTACTGATGTATCGAAAACACCACCTCGCAAGGTGTTCCGGTTGATTAAGACCGCTCAGTAAAGAGGTAAGGCTTCTTTGGTTGTTCCTATACACACACGTACTGCCATAGCTTGGTGGAATCCGATAATTGCGAAATGCGCGCACGCCGGGGTATGTGTGCGCGCGCGCAACATTAGCGAATGTTTACAATTCGTTATGACTCCCAAACGCAAGGCAAAGCTGACCTTGATGGATGGCTACAGAATTCGGTCATAGACTTCGACCGTCCGCTGAAACGTGTGCGTTCGCAGACAAATACAAGCGCGCGAGTGAGAATTCGTTTGCGAAACCCAATCGCTGATGTGTTTGTGGATGCTTGAACACCACCACACCACTGCTACCAACATTTATCTAATCTCGAGGGGTGCGCCGCTGAGGAGTGATAATTACAGTAATAAGGGATGACGAGGCAACATTTCGTTGCAGATTAATATCGAGGGAGGTACGCTACCTTTACAAGCTCGGCCATATAAGGCATTGTATGATTAATGCGTCCGGTCATGCCCTCTCCACCTTCAACAGTACATTTCTCAACACGTTCCGATGTGTCATAAGTCAGGTCAGGTCAGTTACGCAAAACCAGATTCGATCATTTGCTTTACTTTATTCTTGAACATCTTGCAACTCAAACTTCAAGTCCGTTGATGGCACGTTCACCACGCTAGCCCTAAACTTGATCTCACCATAGTTCCACCGGACGTGGTACTGACGGATGAGGCGCGACACCAGTATCTCCATCTCCATCATGGCCAACCGGCGCCCGATGCAGGTACGAGCACCGAACCCAAACGGCATATACACGAACGGATGCGCTTCCTTGGCACTCGGACAGCCAGCGGTTTCCGGTCCACTGAGCCACCGTTCCGGCAGGAATTCCGAAGGCCGGGTAAATTGTCCTTCCTGGCGCTGCAGAACCAGCTGACCCATTGCTACCATAGTCTAAAGGAGGGGATAGAGATCGAATGAGTGAGACTGCAGCAGTCGATAGTACCGATCGTAGATCGTCAATTACCCCCTTCGGTATGCGGTATCCTTGCAGGACAAGATCTTTGCCGACGCATCGACCATTTCCGGTGGTCGGAGGATACATCCGAAGTCCTTCCTTGATACACGCCCGAAGATACGGCATATTTTTCATGTTTTCCGCTGTCAACTTGGAGTTCTTGTCCGGTAGAATCTTGCGTAACTCCTCCCGCAGCTTATCCTGCTTCTCCGGATTGTGCGCCAAACAGTACAGGATGCCAGTCGAACCGGATGAGGTCTAGGAACGTAGGAGTTGAATTGAGATTGCATCTACTAGCTGCTCAGCCTTACCACTGACCGTATCAACCCCGGCAAACAGGCTGTCGAGCGACATTATGAATGCGGCATTACGATCCACCTTCAGCAGCTTCTCCAGGATACTTAAACTGTCCGAGCTGACACTTGGATTCTTCTCCATCCGCACCACGGCTTCATCGATCTTTGACGCGATAATGCTGTAAATGGCAATGATACATAGGATCACGTACTGATTGCTGCTAATCAGCCATAGTTCTCACTGATAGAGTTCGTCCAGCGTGCGCATCAGCCGATAGAAACCGGGAGTTTTGATCTTTCGCCACATCGAAGGCATAATATCAAGGTAAAAGAACAGACTAACTGCATCTTTGGTTAGCTACAAAAAGAGAAAAGAGTGAAGATCTACCGAACTACAATCAATTGCCAAGCATCGCTAGTATACTTACTCGAATCAGCTTTTGAACTTCGGGCGTTTGCTCCCTGTTGAGCACTCCAAGTCGCGTATCCAACACAAGGACGCCCATCGTTTCCAGAGCCCAACGGTTAAGCCACTCGTTGAAGTCGGCCGGTAGCTCGTGCTTGGTATCACGCAATCCATCGACACTGGCAATGGTAGAGGTTCAAACATTAGACGTTGATCACTTTCCAAGGGCCTAAGACACCTTAAATGTTTCCGTACATGCCAATGAACTCCCGAGCCACTTCGTCCACCTTTTCGATGTACAGTTTGATGATCTTCGGCTGTAGCATGATGGGATTGACGATCGTGCGCATATTGTGCCATGCTTCGCCCTGTCTGATAGAGAGAAAGAGATAGAGAAGAAGGCCTTAGGGATCCTCAAAAACTTCTTCTTCTCTCCACACGAAACCTACTCCGCTAACAGACCACCATATCCTTTGAAGTACTCCGGACGCTGCTGCTTACGGTAGTAGACGAACGCATCCATACCGGTGCGCCGTGGCCACACACCTTCCGTGCGGAATACCTTCTCGAAGTCTTCCGGATTAAACGACAACACGATATCCTCACGACCGAACGAGCCTTTCATCCGCATAATCGGACCGTAAAGCTCCCGCATCCTACAGTTGATATCGTACAGCGTTGCATCCTTGTATTTACCTGCAAGTAGCATCCCGTAGTCGTTAGCGCTCCTCATCCACTGTCCCCACCCCAAATGCACCACTTACCGAACGGTCCAAACTCTTTGAGAAACCCAAACAACGTCGGTGACGGTATGTCATCGTAGGAGCGAGCATTATCCCACTCTGGATCGCGCTCGATGATATGTTCGGCCGCTGCTGGTTGTGACTGGGTACTACGCCATCGCAGCTGGCCCCACACTGGCGCTATGCTAGGTCGGGAGCGTAACGCGTTGAAGGTTATATTTAGCATTTTTCGCTGTCCCTTCGTCGTCGGTCGGGCGTGCGATTAAAGCGTCTCGAGTGAAATACGTGGGAATACTGACTATACCGCACCGGCGGATGGTCCGCGGTAACACATACGCCTGGGGGTTATTAGCGCGTCAAGGTCAGATTCGCGCGAGCTGGTGGTCGTGTCACCGGCCGGACGGCCAATTGTGAGCTACAGTTGTGTGAGATACGCAAGGTTTGGCCGCAACAGTTAGAACGCACATTTGTCTGGACGTATTATCGATTCCGGAGCATAGCGTTTGGTTGGTTCATACAGGGTGTTAGGCGCGAAGGTCAACGTTCTATTCGACTGCGGTCGTGCGTGGCATTGACGTCTTAATTCGCTGGGGGTCTGTTGGCGGTTTAACGGATTTAAAGACTGAGGGCCTGTTTTGGACCTACAACTGTTGAATTTGAAATTGAACCACGAAAGAAGTAAACGACTATATGATAGTTTTTTTTACATATTTAAGGAAGAAAGAGCCGAATGATTAGATTATATGATAGTTCATAAGTCCATTTTACTTGGTGGATATTAGATATGTTGTTTTATTTTCACCAGCCAAAAAGATCCACAATACATCGTTTACTCAATCAAACGAACCACAGCGAAGGGCGTTCCGCAAACCCAGTAAATGTCAATTAACACCTCCTCGCGTACACACAGCTGGGCTGGGGAATTTTTGCTGCGGCTGCCGATTGCACCATCAGCCATCATTGGTGTCAATGGAATTACCGTTTTCTCATCAAAACCCTGACAACATACTCCTTCGGAGAGGAGCATCCCAACCGCCGGCTGCCATGGACATAAATTGGACATCATTCGAAACGGCCACACCGCGGGTAGGCTAATCCGCCATGATGGTTCCTTCTTCGTCGCCCCAGGATGACGACGACGACGACGACTCCCGGTGCCGTTGCAGCACTTCAAAGAGAGCGACCGAGCGACCGAACGAACGGTCATCAACGCCGCGAATAATGAACGGTTGGCGCGCGCGCGCTCGAGCGCTGGCTCCTGGTCCCCATAGTCCCAGGGAAGCCCGGGAGAACCCAGCTGGAGATCCAGCACCACCTTTCGGTGCCATTTTGATTGATTTTTCAATTACCTTCCCCTTTCCTTCTTACACCGGCACGCGGTGAAGCGGAATGGCAGGGAGTAATGTGTTCGTTAATCGAAGCCCGGGGACCGGTGGTACCCCTTTTTCGAGCCAGCTCCTTCCGGATGGGTTTCTCCAGGTTCCAGGTCCCTCCTCACCACCGGATTGACTCCAATCAAGCAGAACGAATTCGTAGGAACCGAAGTGGAGCGAGTAAAAGTAATTCCAATTAAAACGTAAACACAAAAGGATCGCAAAGAAAGAGAGAGAGAGAGAGAGAAAGCACAAAGGAAGGGCAGAATTTGAGGAAGGAAACTTAAACCAATTAACGGTATGATTCATCAAGAAATGGGAACACGAGCGGTCTCTTTGTGTGCCGGGCATTGAACAGTACACCTGGGCTACTCAGAGATACCACCACTGATAACCTTTCCATTTTACCATCTGCTCTGTCCCGTTGTCGTTTGTTGACAAAATGGTGGCATCAATACTGTGATGATCGAAAAAGTATTTCCATTTCAATCATCATCTTGAAGTTCTTTTTCATCGTCTAACATCGCTAACCATTTAATGCCCAACCGATGTACTAATTGAAGCAAGCTCTCTGGTATGATGCTCCGTAAATGATGTTTTTCCTCTCGTCGCGTGAAAGTTGATTGAAAATTCACCACTCAAGACATCATACCGCGGATCCACATGTAAGTACTCTTAAAAAAACAGTTTCACACATAAGACCAGCGTCAACGTCATAGTCTCTGAATTCGAAGTGACACTCCGACGAAACCACATGTGTCCAAGGTGCACACGGGTGACAAGACAATTTCTGTTCTTAGAGCGCCTCTTCTTGCTGCTGCTGCTGCTGCCCCGCTATAGAGTCATAAAAAATGCAAACCAGTAATGAGCCCCCTTGGTAAGATCGGTAATTATTTAATTACCAGCCGGACCATGCCGGACATCGTCACCAACGGCACCCGACGAGACAGCCGCAGGACATCCAACCGATCGATGTAATATAATCTGGTAATTGGGTACGCCAGGTGGCCCAGTAGGCGACGGTGATGCTGGTGGTGAGTGAAGCATTACGCGACCGCCTCTTGTTTAATGCCCGGTTACTCGGCCTGGCTTGGTTTCACACGATCGGCATCTCGTCGTCGTCGTCGTCGCCGTCGTCGCCGTCGTCGCCGTCGTCGCAGTAGTGTGTGATCAGCACCTCGTCGCTGCTTATCAGGCGCGAACGATCTACGTTCGGTACAGATGGGAACGGTCTGCTAACACACGCTGGGACAAATTTATTTAATTAAATTAAGAAGCAAGACAATAACGCAATTAACGCGACTGACAAGTCAACTAACTGCGTAGCACTGCGTGGTAGGTGGGTTGTGGGAACTTTGAAAGTGAGTTTCGAGCAGCTCAAAGGATCTGGAATGTCGGAATCTATCATTACTTGGTACAGTTGAGGTTATGGTTTGGCTTTTCACAACACTACCATTCTGAACATAACCACAGGACGCTTATGTAACAGACAAAGGCTCTATGTTTGTTGTTTGTGTCAATAAAACTCCCAACAAATAGCATCCCTAGGCAGCCATTATGAGCCTTCTAATGGCCTCTGTTATGACTCTAGGGAACAACCATTTAACATTCGTCCAAAATGGCCATCACGCAGAATGCCAATCACGCAACGCGCACAAGGCGACAGCTGCCGATCCCGGGTCCCGGGGAAGCACAACAACGAATTCCGTCAGACATTGAGCAAATATTGACCCAAAAAGGACGGTTGACCACCATTTGGCGTGATATTCATTACCATTTGCTGCACACACGCACACAAACGGACACCCGGAGTCCAGTGCAATATGGCAGCTGCAACAGCGTTCGCAGTTCCCCCTTGTCAGCATGCGATCCCATTGATGTCACTCACAATGTGACTCCTGCAGTAGGTTCTTCTGTAGAAGCCATGCACGTTGCGATCGCAGCAGCCCGATCCTGGTGCGACCACCAGCATCGGTCGACCACAGACGACACGTGTCCTGTTCGCGGGGTGCCTAAACACCTCTCGGCAAGACCCTTGTTTTCCTTTTGTGCTTCTGAAACTTCTGAGGAGCGATCCGAAGATGACAACTGCACCATGCCAAGGCCTACTTGGTCTGGATAGATGGATGGATGGTAGCCGTACCGGTAGCAGTACCGGGAAGGTGTTACGCCACACCGCAGGATCTCTCTACTACAGCTGGCCACCGAATCGAGGAAGAAGGAAAAAAAAGCTTAAACGCTGTGTTCAATTAACAATGAACACACAAACGAAACGCAACGCAACACAACGCAACGCAAATGGCCACTTGCATAAATGTTATCGGCACCATTCCATCCGCACATTTGACGCCCATTAAACCGCCCTCCCTCGTTTTTAGCCAACAGTGTACGAACGGCACGAACAGCAACTCCACCGAAGGTACCACCGGTAATGCTCAACCCATTAAACGCTCCATTTACCACTCAACACCTGGCGCCGCTGCCTGCCGCTAGTGAACCATTTTATCTGGCTCGCTCTTTGGCACCAATCGCAGGCCAGGAAGCCCTCGGTTTAACCACCCATGAAAGGAGTAGCCCGCCTCTGTGTGTGCGCGCACACGACACACGATCAAACAGCGGGCGAGAGATTGCAAAAAAAGCACACACACTCTCCAAGACCCCCGAAGAACAATAGGACGTACACCGCACCGCAACACCCACCCTGGGATGGGTGAGCGCCACTAATTACTCCGAATCATCGCCGCCAAGCCCACCTCAGGCCTCGTGTGTGTTCGATTGAAGATAGTTTTCCCCCGAGAGGCGATTTTCCACCGAAAGGAAACGGGGAGAAGGGTGTGAGGTGTGAGTGCGCAGCCGTGCTTGACGCGAAACCCGAGCTACCGAGTTATGCGGAATGTGGGGAACCACACACACACACACATCACGGGGAAAGGTGCGAACTGCTGCACCGAACACAACCTTTCATCATTTAATTATTTTTGCAAACACAACGCCACACCCCAACCAAGCGACCGACCGATGGATGGTGGTGCTAGTAGTGGTTGGCCATGTTGCGAGCGTAATCGGCTCCCCCAGAGGCAGCAGCAGCACCACCAGAGGGCAGAGCGTTGTTAAACTTAATCAAACATGGATGCTCCTTTAATTAACGCAATCAGAGCGGCGGAACTAATCGTCGAATGCGATGGGCTAGGGGGACGATGAGACCGAGGGAGCGTGTCGTCGCCGTCGTCGCCGTCGTGGACGTGGTCGTCGCGGAGGACGATCGATCGGCATGCCGAGCACACGCGAAACAATGCTGCTAAACAATTTATGCTGCCGCGCGTGGCGGAAGTACGAGAACATAAATATCAACGCCTGGGTTGATCGGTTGGGCGGCCGCCTTTCGGTACAATCGATGTGGAAGGATGAGTCTTCATGAGTCCGCCCCCCACCGAAAAGGATGCTCGTTGTTCGTTGCTTCTGCTGTGTGCTTGGAAAAATGGGGAGAAGATACTAACGGGATGGTATCGGGAACGGATTCAGCAAATTAATGGAGCTCTTCGTCTCCGTGGCCATTATGCTTCGGTCCATTGTATTCATAAACACTCCCTGCTGCTGCTGCTGCTGTTGCGGGAATAAATTAGACTCTTCACACCATCACACCAACCACAGCTTGTGGCTCTGATCGTCACCGATTCGTGACCGAATCGTGGCCGCGCCGACAGCCAACAGCAGCAGCAGCAACCATCGCGTAGCATTGCGCGCGCCGCCGCGGTCGAGCAATGATAACACATAAATTCATGAATAAAACAAAACGGGGTGCAAATGGAAATTCTGAGAGAGCCCTGCGCGCGGACACATACAATCCAGAGGCCAGAGTCCCGGACTCGGCACTGGATGGTTGTACCATTTTGGGTGGGGCGAGGGAAGGCGCGCATAAAATCCGGAAAATTCCGGCCACCATATTGTCTTTTGCCTTTTAATAATAGCAGGGAGTATTGTGGTGTTGCTGATGGTGATGGTGGATCCCCTTTTTTTATTGCGACGGATTTATAGCCCATTCCTCACTGAACTGACCCTCACTTCACGCATCCGTTATGTAGCACAAATAAACTCGTAATCAATAAATGGAGAGGCTTGGGAGGTGGTTGGTATTGTTATCAGGCGAGAAAGTGCAACGTACGCAACCATTCGTGGAGCAAATTTATGTTTATATTTATATTCGCTTTTCTCTTCTCGCGTTCGCGTTCGAAACGGAAAACGGGGAAAAACGGATTTCAATCAAGAAAATGGGAACAAAATTGGATTTCGAAGCGCAGCATGGAATTGTTAAAAAATTATTTTCCCCACACCGTGAGCCTGATTTTCC
>NC_064874.1:66343556-66416056 GCF_943734745.1 Anopheles darlingi
AGCCGCACGAACAGGCACGCACGGAAAGCGGCCAAAAAGCGGCCTTCATCAAATCCGTGAGCAGCCACCGAGCAGCTGCTTCTCACTACTGCTGCGGCTATCCGGTGGCAGGCCGGCACAAAAAGCCGGAGTTGAGCCCCGAAATGCTGTGCAGTTATGAATAAAAGAGTTTAATAGGCTCAAGCGGCAAGGACAACGGATCCCGGGCTGGCCGGCTGTTGTGTCCTGGATACTTGCTTGCCGATGCTGATGCCGCTCTGGGAATGTCTCTGAAATCCAAAGGATGCCACGCAAGGCACAAGTCGGTCCGCCTGTTGTTTGGCAGCATATTGTTTGTCTCGTTCCGTTTCGGGGCCTGCAAAGAAAATGACCAAAAGACGTGAAAACTAATTAACGAACGCCGAACGCCGTGCTAGGAGGGAAAGAAAATGAAAAACGAAACGACGGCACCGTCGGTAGTTCATGTTTTTGGGTGCCATTCTGTGACGACAATGGCCACAGCGTGCCAGGATAAGAAGCTTCAGGTTGAAAGAAGTTAAAACGCTAAGCCAAATGATGTCGCCCAAAGAGTCGAGTATCTCTTATGGGCCAACCAACCGGCTCTTGAATCATAAACGTCCTCACGCTCCTCTGATTTCATTTCGAGCGCAAAATTAGTCTGCAAAAGGAACTATAGTTTGGTTATGGTTGAGCTGCAATAAAACCAAGTTTTTTTTTATTGGAAGACTAACGAAAGAGACAAGTAAAGACAACACGCAACATAACGTAATTGAAATGCTGCAAATGACACAACATCTTGACTCTAAAATGTCATCAAAGGCCGACATTTAAATGTCTTCAATACATGATCGGATAAATGAATTTTCCAAGTATCTAAACGAAAACATGCACGAAACATACTCTAATATCACTCCTCCAATAGAAATTGATGTTATTATTGGAAAACTAACGAAAGAGAAGCTGTTACCATCACATTTTGGTTTAAAAGTTAATAGAACATGTAAAAGATCAAATGTTACAAAAGGCTCTTCTTCTGGACTCTAAAATGTCATCCAACGCATACAGTTAAATTCCCTCAAAACATGACCGAACAAACGAATTTCCCAAATTCTCTAAACCGCAACATGCACGAAACAAATTCTAATCCCAGCTTCCCGAATAGAAATATTGACTCCAGACAGAGCCATTCCCTGCCACAACATAATATTGCGCCCATGTGCAGCACATCGAACATCGAACAACGTCCAATTGCCCACCACCACCGCCATTCATCCGTTTCAGGTGATCATAATTTATGTTTTCGGTTTTGCTCCATTTGCGCTACGTCATTGTTTCGGGACCCTCTTCGGGCGAGGCCTTCGATCGAGATGCCATACACTGGGATGGACGGACACACACACACACTCGGTCTCGTACACACAGAAGGCAGCAAAATGAAAAATCGATTTTCGAAACAACGCCCTTTCGAGTCCCACGAGATATTACGGGTCTCTCTCTCTCTATCTCTCTCTCTTGCTGTTGTTGTGTTGTTGTTGCACATAATATTGTGACTTTTTCCGCACCACCGCACCCAAAAGGGGATGATGGTTGTCATTGTGACCAGCCCGTCCCTGCGTCCCTTTTCCTTTCTTTTCCCTTCCCACTTTTGAGGTCAAACCACCGGAAAATGCGAATGCGCGATCCTTGTCCTGTCTGTTGTAATGGTGCTCCCGCTGCTGCTGCTGCTGATGCTGCTGCAAGCTAATCGTTTTTCCTGCCGCACAAAAGATCAAACACAAAACTGCAATCGAACTTCGGGTTTCGGTTTCGGTCATAAAATGGAATTGAAAAAAAAGGACTCTTCTGGCTTATGCGGCCTTTGCCAATTTATAACGAAATCCGACAGCGAACAATTCGGAGGAGCGTTCCTATCGTGGTGCGATAGGAGTCGCCGCCCATTTGCTGGCGAGTGAAGGTGATGCGCTCGAGGTATGATGGCTGCGAGGAGGGACCCTAACGAGACCGCAAAACGAAGCGAACGAAGCGAACGAAGGAGATGGATATACCGTAAATGCCCTAACGAGGACGACATAAAGCAGACTTATTACTAGTGGTTTTGATGTTGTCGTTCGCTTTGCTGAAAGCATTAATGCCATTGATAGCGACGGGGAGAGCGACTGAGAGGATCAGAGTGCGAGGATCGAGCTGAAAAGGAGGACTCTCCGGCGGACGACTATCGATGTCTTTGAGGATTAATTCATCTGCCGCCTGACAATGACACTGCTGACGGGCTATCCGATGCTATCTCGTGACAACTGAAATGGACTGATGATGACCGAGGCGACCGAGTCGCAGGAAGACATGAGGATGGTTCGTTCGTTTCTGTCCGTTGCTTTCCACTCCACCGGCGACCAATCAATGCACCCTGCAGCTGTCTAGCTATTACTGCCGCTCTGACATCATAAGTCATCATAATTGTGGCGATGTTCACCATCACCACTCCTGGACTCGTGGATCTTAACGCATCAGTTCGGTAAATTATGATTCCAGTTTTGGGGATGTTTTCTGCGATAATTTCCCTTTTCTGCTCTCCAACTAGTAATGAGGAAACATTTTCTAATAAACAAAAACCGCTTCAAAATCCACACCACACAATGGATACTGACATCGGAAAGAGCTGCAATGGCTGCGATATCTCATGCGCCTTCCATTAATCACCTTTCCATTGGCACTGGCCAGGACCAGGAACCAGCACCAGGAACCTATCAGTGACCACAGCAGAAGGCAACCTGACTCGCCACTCGGAGTCACTCGCATCACTCGATCGGTTCAAAAACCGAAGCCGTATCATCGTAAACGGAGCATAAATCTTAATGTTTTGACATGTTTGTCCACCGAAGAAGCGAACCGACCGACCGACGGACTGACCAACCGACAGCACCGCACCGAGATCCCTAACAAACAATGCCGATCGGAACGGTTTCGGTCGGACAACCAATGTCCAAACCAAAAAACCGACACAAATGACACAAAACAGCCCATAAGCCTCTCGCCTCCTCCTTCTTCGTCCGTCCATCCATCCTTTCTCCAGCCAGGACAATTAGTCTTTCGATAAGGTGAAAAATTATCTTCGTCCCTCGCCCCGGGACCCGGACCAAGAAGGCCGTCTGAGGCCGAGACGACGCACCGATCGATGTGATCGGTCCCCGGGCCCCCAGGAAACCCATTGTACAGCGACGCCTGTTAGGGCTCGAACATGAAACATTCGAGGTTCGGGAGGATCAGGAGCCGAAGCATTACAACCATTCCCTGGTTGTCCGGCGGCCGTCCACGAGTGACAAAACATCAAACGGAGCGCGCGTGTGCCTCCGAAAACGGTGTCCTGGTCTTTCCGGGACTCCGGGGTTTCTCCGGGGGTTGTCTTATCGCTTTCACTCCCGGCCGCCCGGGGTGCGCTTGAATCCTTGCCACGGATGCCGCCACGGACTGTTTTGATAGACCACAATCGACCGCAACCGGGCACTCGATCGTTCTCGGGGACCACACACGCCGTTGGCGGGCGGACTATAGACGTACGAGGTGAGCAGTGGTGCCGCAGGATATCCCGCATTTTTTCCCTGGATTCCATAGAGCTGAAGTAATTTGTTTGACCTTCTCAAACAAGCCGTTTGGTATTATATTAAATAATGAGTATAACATCTATATATATAAAAATCTCGTGTCACATTTTTTTGTGTCCAAACTCCTCCGAAACGGCTGAACCGATTCGAACCAAACTTTGTGTGTATCTTCTGTAGGTATCAGAATCGGATGTAAACTATATTTCATTCCCATTACTTAAGTTATTCAAAAAATAGAAAAATTATTTTCCGTAACTTTCTGTTAACCTTTGATTTGATATTTTTCTTAGATTATTCATACAAAAAAACTAATACTCTCAAATTTTCATAGCCCTAGCTCAAACAGTTATTTTTTAATGATTTTTTGAAAATCCACTAAATCACCGAACAGTAGTTGCAATACTGAGCGCCAGGGAGCGTTGACAGCGCGAATTAATTTAATTGGTGAGAATTTTATCCTAGAAGGCTTAGCTAAAACCGGTTTAAGCAGGCAATATGCATAGTTCGAATTTTCGAAATTTCATCAAAGATCAAAAAATTATGTATAGAAAATTAAAATGTGCACATTACTAACAGTTTAGGATGTACTCGATTGCACGTTTAGTAGGAGGTAAAAAAATCCCCACTTTCCCCAAACAACAATGATGATAATTGAAGCGCAATATGAAAAATCCAGATATTTTCAATCGTCGAGTCAGACACCGATATCCGGCCGTATCGATGAAAATACGGAACATTCATATTCATGTTGAACTCTATAGTTTATTTGCAAGCATTTACTACATCATTCATCACATCTGCTAAAATAAATTGGCATTCATATCGAACTTATACTGAATGGCAGTATATATCAAATATTAACATTATCATAAGTGCTGTTCCCCGGGGTCTAAACTCCAGGTGGCAACGTGAGGAGCTCAACTCAGTTATTGGAAAAATGAGTCATTATGTGTGTTCCCTAGAAGGACCCCGGCAGACCCGGGGTGTAAAAGGGCAGTAGATTTGCGAATAAAGGGGAATGTGACTAGAAAACTCAGATTCTTTGCGACGCTAATGGTATCCCAAAAGCGAGGACCTCTTTCCGAGGGCCTAGCACCAACGAGAAAAACCTGAGCTCGATAGTCCCCCAAAAGCGAGGAGGAATTAAAGGCAACGGGATTACATACACAACAAGCAGTCTGCGTTAGTCGCAGCAATGCTTTCGATTCCTTCGCAGGCAAAAGGGAAGCATGCCAGCCGAGTATCAACTGCCAATGATAGTTTAGCAATAGTAGCTGATCAATCCACGAAATTCAAAAATAGGCTCGAAACCGTGATTAGCTATCATGTAACCAAGTTTGAATCATCGGCAATTATGAACAACAATCATAACACACAAAGTAGAAACTCAAAGAAACAGAACATTTCAGAAAAAACCTAATCTTCTACGCGTAGCGACGCACGCGGGTCATGCTAGTAAAGAATAAACGGTAAATCAGAACATTTGATAACTCCAGGTAAGAAGATTTCGAGTACGAGAGACATTTAATTTGATGTTGCATTTGAAGACACATTTAGCGTAGCTAACTTAAATATGCAATTTGTTTAGGCATTACAAAGGAGATGTCTGTATAAACACGATGATTGATTTATATCTGATACAGCTACATATAGATAATGCACTCAGTGCACTTGCCTTTTAGTAATAGGACATTTTTACCGCTCTCTAATTATCTCTTCGGAGTACATCAATCTGAACTATTTTCTCACTTTCAACGCGCCTTCTCATGCTGGTGATCCTCAAAACTACCGATAGTATTCTCTAATGCAATTGTTCAAGCAAATGTTATTTTTGTTATTGGTGTTTGTTATTTACAGTTATTGTTATGTTGTGTTGTTATTGAGAACGTTATTTTTTTATCGATATTGTTAAATAAACCTGGCAGAATGATCGCACATTCGAGCAACGGATAGATCGATTCAAAGTTTACTTCGTAATGCATGGCATTCTGGGTGCAGTATAGACGAAACATAAATATCAATCAGATGCTTTCCATAAAACCAAGACGATAAAACTTGAGCGAAACAACTGTAACTTCAATTTCATTTGACAATTGCCATTTGAATGCCTTGATTTCCTTTGGTGTTTTATGACAATGACGTTGGTTGCGGGGCTAAAATGATAAGAATGAATACATTCCACGCTCTGCTATTTGTCATTTTGGCATCAAAAAAGGGTCGAGACAAGCGATGCTTTTCATATCACTTTCACGTTGGCGAGGCTAGACAGCGTGGAACTGTGGACAAGCGGTCTTACGGGGTATTTTGATTTCGGAACCCAGAGCACAGCCATCAGCAGGTCTCACAAAATGTGAGGTACAAGTGCACGCGAACACGATCAGCTTCGCATGGTTATCAGCTTCATTCGCAGACAACTTAACCTTAACCTTAGTACCCTTGATAAAGAACATTTGCTGAGTTTGAGTGACGCAATGGACACCGTAATCACAGCCAAATTTGCTTCCGAGCATACTTTTCCCTCAAGAAAGTAGATTTTGTGGAGTCTGGTTTAGTGTAAGACCTCCATCCCAATAGCACGAAAGTACAGTTCAAATCAGTCGCCCAAGAGACGAAATCTCGATTGTTTGAAGATGAAAAGGAATATCTGTTTGCTATTGTGGTGTCTAACTTTGTGCTTAAAAGTAGCTAGCGGCAATTCTGATAACACGACACCACCAACAACATCACAGCCTGAGCAACCTCCGTTTACATCGTGCAAGAACGTTGCGTCAAAAGTGTCAGGAGTGTATCTAATTCGTATCAACAACGGTACTTCCCCATTTAAAGCATTTTGTGAGCAAGAGAAGTTTGATGGTGGTTGGCTTGTTGTGCAGCATCGGTTCGACGGATCGGTTGATTTTTACCGTAACTGGGCCCAATACCGTGAAGGTTTTGGCGAAGTGGATAACGAATTCTGGCTCGGGTTGGAAAAAATGCACCAGCTCACGACGGCTCGGCCACATGAAATAATTATCGAGTTAAAGGACTTTAGCGGCAACTACGCGTATACTCGCTACGATGAATTTAAAATAGGTAGTGAGAGTGAGCACTACACACTAACGCTTGGCAAGTATAGCGGAAATGGAACTGACTCGATGACGCGTAACAATGGAAAGAAATTCGCAGCGACGGATCGAGATGATATGGATAAACCATATGTCCCCGGTGGTTGTGTTGCAGCCTTTAGAAGCCCTTGGTGGCACGACGATTGCACCTATGCGAACTTGAATGGACCGTACAACAATGCGTACGACATTAGAACCATGTTTTGGTATGCATGGAAACGCTACCAAGGAATGAGCTACACAAGAATGATAATACGCGAAGTTTAAAGGTGTACTATTGATGATGCATTGTAAACAGTCAAATTTAATGGTTGTTAGAGTTGTAATAAAGATGCAACTAAAGGACACAATGCAATTAAAGTTAATACATTTGTTGTTGAAGGGGATCGTCTCATTGCCGGGGTAAAAATCCGAAACGCTTCGAAACAAATTTGTTATTTTATTCAAGCCTTTAATGAAAGGTGCAAATAAAAAGATAAGTTTTTCTTGAAACATGTTTCTAAAAATTGAAGCTCTGTTCAGTTTCCTATTCTCCCATTTAAGCTTAATACTGTGATGTTTAATGTAATATCACAGTGAGATTTACATGACTCAACAAAGTGTTACAATCCATTTATGCAGATAAAATCATTACTCTTTTTCCTGTAGAGAGAATGTTTAGTCTAGTTTGTATCTTCTATTCCTGCATCTTAAGAAAAATGTCTGAGAGACACTAATGGACGTAAGCGCTAATGGGACGAGCTCAAGTGTTAAGTTCATGTTATTTTATGTCGCGAAAGCAACATTGTTTTCAAAGCAGCAATTACCTCGACCACCTTCCACAATGAAATGAGTCTTGTACTGTGTAATTGTTAACGGCGTACCACAATTTAACATAAACACCCAGCATACCCTACCTCACTCTCTCTCTCGCAGAATGAAAATGAAAGAAAACTCCATTCTATACAACGATCGTTTTGTAAAATTATCACCCCAACCAACCGCAAGAAGAAAGGGCTGTGGGATCTATTCTTATGTTCTGCCTCTACCTTCCACTATGCACCACTGCAACACTTTTCTCTGCCACAGTAAAGACGGTTCCATAAATTTTCTTCTCCAGTTGCACTCCAACTCGCGCGACCACGGGTACTGTTATCTCTTTATACATTTTTATTGCACCTTCTCCTCGTTTGCACCATCCCAACAAATTACCATACTTTGCTGCATTTATCATAACAAAATGAACCAATTTCCCGGTCCCGGCGCTCGTCTGTTTTCCCTTAGATAAGCGCGCGGATACATCGCACCGGACCGGCGGAGGCGAACAATGAGGGTAAACATCATTTTCCACTTCCACCGTTTTATTGCTGATGAATCAAAATGATCTTAAAAATGAGAAAACAAACGCATCCACCTCCCCGCGTAGCAGTGGCGCTTGATTTAATTAACCCCGCGACACCCTTTTGTATGGGGTGGGAGGAGAGAATTGAATTTTCATCTTTACTCCCACCTTCACCACCCCACGGAGAGCCCCAGCCTTATGCGGCGTAAATTTGTAGCTCAGCACAACCCGCACTCCTCTTCACTTTTGCTGTGATTTTCCCGACAAGAAGGTGCGAGACCACGATCTCTGGCGCGTGATCCCGTTTCACACGCCAACCCACCCCCCGAGGGTTGAGGGGGTTGCCTGAAGTGCCATCCCTAATACCCATCCTAATACCGACACGAAATCCTCACGGTCCCGGGTGGTGGGCGTGGACCAACCCTCCCACATCAAACAGGCAAACACACACAGGCAGGACGCTCTTCTCCACCCGGTTTTTCTCCCCTTCCGATCCGTGTGGCCATGGCCGGCGGGGTGTCTTGCGAGAAAATCCCGAAAACATCGAGATTCTCATGAAAAACCCATTAAAATTATGAACGGCTGCTTTCGCCCGACCCGATAGGCTCGATGCTAGCGTGGCCACCACCATCACCACCAGTCACGCGGTGGTCCCGCGAACATGGCAAACATTTTAATAGCGAGCGAGAAAACCTCCGGGACCGGCACAGGAACTGCCGCTGAAGGGTTCATCAGTGTCGCAACGACCACGACGACGACGACGACGAGGGCGTACATCATAACCCCGAGGCCTGTTTCCACCATGTAAACGGTCCCTTTGGCACGCGGGGGATCTTTGAAACAATCGCTACACCATTGAAGTCGGCCATAAATTTCAATCTATCACCCCCTCTCAGTGGAGGAGGCCCGGGAAAACTCGAGCAAACGCAGGGTGTCACTAATCCACTTCTAAGCTAGTAAACATAATGCTTCCCACCGATGCCACCGCCACCGGAGATGGGAAAGTCCGCTAGAGACACCGAGCCGCATACTGATTTGATCCTGATTTCGATTGAGTTGAGGGTAACGACGACCATGGAGGACGCCGAGGACGTTACCGACGAGCGATAAATTAAATACATTTAATGTGCGTTCGCTGGAGGAGAATTATCTCGATTGGATGCTGGATGACCGTAGCGTATGTGATTAGCTGTAAGTGATTTTGATTGGCTGGCGTGGCGGGATGGTGCGTCTTCGTTGTTGTTATTTCCTGATAAGATGGCGCGCTGGCGAACGGTTGTCGGCAATGAATATTCATGCGACACGCGACAGCATTACAGTTCCACAGGCTCGTGTGGCCGAATGTGTGTTAAGGAGCGTATCGAATGAAAGTAATTATTTGTTTGGCCTGGAGTTGATCTGCTAATAAATGTTGTAAACGGCCATGATAGCTACTTTCACAGAAGACAAACTTTCATTGGTTGTCATTTGGCGAATTGTTAAATGTTTTTTTTATGCTGCACTGCCACGATAGTTACTTTGCTTTGCAACTCGCAATATACACTTATACCATCGCGCGTTGGTAGCAAATGCATCGTCAGTTTAATCGACTAATAGAAAAAAAACTTTGTTTACTTGTCAGAAATGAATAACTTTCAACTGATGGAGCCTTTAACAACAATTTTGATTAGTTTGGAGTCGATTAAGTCCCTTCTTTAAAGATTCTAGAGAAATTTCATGCACAGGATATAGAAGAAATAAATTTGGTCATATAATAGCGCTACAGTCGACTAACAAATTTCGAGGGAAATTTTCACAGTTTCTTAACAGCGTATTTCCAACCGAACTAGAAATCGATCGCAAAGAAAGTTTCTTTACACTTAACTTGGCCACAATAGTAACTTTATTTCAACCTCATTTTGACAGTTCTTACGTGTAAGTTACTTTCAAGGCCAGGCACCTCAATATAAGGAAAAAAAACTGCTTTTCTCAAGAGACCTGACCTCTATCGTTCATCATTTATCTCACATTACAACGTACTGTAGTGGTGAGGCATTAGTTCTAATGTGCTACATAAAAGGTCTCATAATGATCAATTTCCATCATTATCAACACAATGATCTGGGACTCCCTAAATCACCCTCACAACGGTCACGCATCTCGATCTCGCTCTCTCGAGTAACATCGATATCGAGCTCATAAAACTGCTCGCGACGCATCGGTTTGTAATTGTAACCCAATACCTCGCGCTAGAACCCCGCGGTTGCGGTCCTTCGACGTCGACGACGTCGTCGTCGTTATCTTCTCCAGCTTCCTCATCAGGGGTCATAGGGTTACCCGCGGGATGACCCGCGTCCCACGATGCTCCTTTGTATGTGCCCGTGTGCCCGTGTGTCCGTGTGTGTCCGTGTGCCCGTGTGTCCGTGTGTGTCCGTGTGTGTCCGTGTGCCCGTGTGTCCGTGTGTGTCCGTGTGTGTGTGTGTGTGTGTGTGTGTGTGTGTGTGTGTGTGTGTGTGTGTGTGTGTGTGTGTGTGTGTGTGTGTGTGTGTGTGTGTGTGTGTGTGTGTGTGTGTGTGTGTGTGTGTGTGTGTGTGTGTGTGTGTGTGTGTGTGTGTGTGTGTGTGTGTGTGTGTGTGTGTGTGTGTGTGTGTGTGTGTGTGTGTGTGTGTGTGTGTGTGTGTGTGTGTGTGTGTGTGTGTGTGTGTGTGTGTGTGTGTGTGTGTGTGTGTGTGTGTGTGTGTGTGTGTGTGTGTGTGTGTGTGTGTGTGTGTGTGTGTGTGTGTGTGTGTGTGTGTGTGTGTGTGTGTGTGTGTGTGTGTGTGTGTGTGTGTGTGTGTGTGTGTGTGTGTGTGTGTGTGTGTGTGTGTGTGTGTGTGTGTGTGTGTGTGTGTGTGTGTGTGTGTGTGTGTGTGTGTGTGTGTGTGTGTGTGTGTGTGTGTGTGTGTGTGTGTGTGTGTGTGTGTGTGTGTGTGTGTGTGTGTGTGTGTGTGTGTGTGTGTGTGTGTGTGTGTGTGTGTGTGTGTGTGTGTGTGTGTGTGTGTGTGTGTGTGTGTGTGTGTGTGTGTGTGTGTGTGTGTGTGTGTGTGTGTGTGTGTGTGTGTGTGTGTGTGTGTGTGTGTGTGTGTGTGTGTGTGTGTGTGTGTGTGTGTGTGTGTGTGTGTGTGTGTGTGTGTGTGTGTGTGTGTGTGTGTGTGTGTGTGTGTGTGTGTGTGTGTGTGTGTGTGTGTGTGTGTGTGTGTGTGTGTGTGTGTGTGTGTGTGTGTGTGTGTGTGTGTGTGTGTGTGTGTGTGTGTGTGTGTGTGTGTGTGTGTGTGTGTGTGTGTGTGTGTGGTATCGATCATGTCTAATCAGTCAGTCCCTAATAGCAACATTGTAGCAGCACACTTAACGATCTGGCCGCCGTTTAACACCTCGTCGTCGAGACTGTGTCCGTAGCGGCCACGGCGGTGACGACGACGGCGGCTGCGTTTGTCACCGAAGGTCTCACCGGTGCGTCGATCGCGTCGATGGAGAAGAAGCGACTGAAGAACGATCATCAAACAACGCCACGTAACAATCGAACGCGCCATGGAGAACCGGCAATGGAATAAATGACCGTTTGGGTCGCGAGTGGACAGCTATCTGCGATAAGCCCGACCATCATCGACCAGGAGCGCGCATCCACCGTACGTGTGTCCCGTATGTGTGTGTGTGGAGGGACGGATGGATGGGACGGTCGAGTTGTCGAGTGCATCCGAGGAAGCACCGAATGCGTCAACGGTTTCAGATAGAATAAATGATGTGACACATTACTGGCCCCTGCGGGACCGAGGGGCCCCGAGACGAGTGTCCGCGAGATAGCGTAAGGAACGAGACGCAAAGAAAGAGAGGGTAGAGAGAGGGGATTATTTTACCGGGCGCACCGTTCCTCCCTGGGAGGTCATTAATTTGAGCCACCGAAGAGATAAATCGTGTTGGCGTGTTGGTCGCACGGACGGTGTTGTCCACTGCTTGGCGTGCGTGTCCTCATCCTTCACGGCCCAGCGCTTCCCCCATCTCCATTGCCCATAATGTACCCCAAAAGGGAGGCATACCGAGATGAATGAGTTAAGTGTTCCGACGGCCCGAGGCCCGCGTTTGAGATAAGGTTGTTGTGAGAGTTGAGAAGCTGGAAGCTGCCGGCTGCCGGCCAGTCGGCTGTATGACTGCGCTGGTTGATAAGGTTAAGCCGAGCCGGATATAAATGTGAGCACCGAAAGGATCGAATCTTTTCGGTGACTTCGGGACGGGATGCTGCGTGGGAGTGGCCGCACATGATGGCGATACTTCTTTCGACGGAATTCGGTTCGTTGTTTGGGAGTTGATTTTAAAAGGAAGAAACGGAAACGGAATAAAGCCTTTAGGATTACGATTATTGACGCCGCGTTTGAAGTGATCCTTAAGCCAAACAGTGTTGCATCCGTTTCTGTAAATCAGTTTAGAGACGGATCCTGCGGCTTTCTGAATATTTGTTGGGTAATTCTGATAGTTTTTCATTTCAACCGTTAAGTATCCATTAATACGAAAACATGTTGTTTCTGTTTGTTCTGTTAGTTTGTTGCAATATGAAATACTGTATTGTATTTAACTTGCGTAAATAACACATAAGACACTGGAGATGTGATCTTATGTTCTTTCCTAAACTAAATGTTTTAATCATCGTAATATAGTAACTAAATTGATTAAATTAATTGATTGATTGATTTTTGAACTTTTACAGTTCTTAATCTTTTACAGATCATCACAAAAAAAATATTATCTGTGTAGGCCATGCTTATTAATAACAATTAAATATCAGGTATTTGATATTTATAGAATTAAATACTATAAGTATCTATAGAATAGATACTTATAGAATTAATGTTTTTTTTCACATCTATGGGTGGACGAGCCGTACGTTTAAGGAATAAATGCTTAAAGTTAGAGGATCAAGTAATTTGATTCTCTCTGGCCACAAAAAGAGAAAAGTGATGTATTACTCTATGAAAGGTATTATTAGGGTTAATGGATTGTTATTTAAGTTACTGTAAGTCTAATGTTTTATGATGAAAATCTGCTAAAAGCAAATACTTTGTAACAATTTCTTTGTTCCAGTTTATTGTTTCTTGAGTTATTCATATCTCCTACTTTGTTCAATTTTATAAAGTCTCTCATTGTTTGAAATATTAATTAAATTCCCTAAATTCAATCTCATGACTATGCTTTTTTACCACCATTTCTATCATCCAAGAGTGGTTATTAATCAAATATGTGTTTCCATTGCATGAGTGAGACCTGGAATATGGATTGCTTTGGCAGGAAATGACGCCATAAAACGCATGTTTTGGAAGAAGATGATTTTTGGTGACGCAATCTAATCAGCTTCGCTTGCATTCTATCCTGCTTAACGGAGTTTTATGAAAATATTAATCTTTTGGAAGCTTCCTTATCGTTCTTCCCTTTTTATTTCAGAAAATCCTTGATCTTTCAAACCAATGCAAAGCGTACAAAACTGCCTGTATGAAGTGCCAAAAATTACGCAACACGCTTGTAGCTCACTCACTGCCACGCCATATTCCATGTACCAATCAATTTTGCATGCAAATAATTATCTCACCCGTTGCCCAACCACAGACAGGAACAACAGTGAGTGAGTAAGTGTTCAATGTTTTTTTTTTTGCCATCATAATTCCATCGAATCGAAAAACACTCCTCAGCACTTCTTTCCGCAACCCAACAACACAATACGGCATCATTTCAATTAGCCCGTGCACACACACACACATACACGGGCGCGATTTACGCCATAGTCCACCTCATCCCCTTCCTCTGAAACATCCTTCCAACAACCCTGCCAGCACAATGTGCTGTTTAACAAACAAATGTGCAACTCATTTTCACCAACATGGCCATTCAACGCAAGGGAGCGACCGCACGAGGTCCTGAACGCACGCACCACGCGGCCATCATTATTCGCTCCGCCGCTCTCCAGGAGCAGGAACCGCGTACGTACAGCAGGGAAGGAAAACGGCCACAACACACACACACACACACACACACACACACAGGCACACGGAAAACACGGCACCCTTCATTGAATTCCCCTTTGCTAGGAAATGGTTCCATAAGGGAAGGGAACTCAACGCCCAGCCATTGCGTCGACGACGACGACGACGATGACGACGATGACGATGATGGCCATTGCCGCCTGTTTGTAGTTGGTTTACGCCATTTGCTTCATTTGTTTCGCACGCGCGCGCCCGGGGGTTGGGAAGCTTGCTCTTGTGTTGATTGAATTTTCACCCCCTCCGCAACACAACACCTCCCCGAATTTCCCTTCGTTGAAATCAATATTCCAGGAGAAACCATAGAGAGAGAGGAAGAGAGAAAATACAGAGAAGGTTCTCTCACTCACGCGCGCGAGGTGCGTTACGCAATCATTTTCCGTGTTCCGACCACGGAAGGGAAAATCCTTGGGTGTGTCCTGTTGTTGTTGTTGCTGGTGCTGCTGCTGCTGCTGCTGTTGCGTTCCAATCCACCCAAATTGTTGAACCATTTTCCGTTGTAACGCGGAGTGTTGAAGCGATTCCGTGAAAATCCAACAGACTCTTCTGCTTCTGTCTTCTGCTTTTGCCTCGATGGTTTTTCCTGCAGCGTTCACCCTTCTTTGCGGTAGAGCGTTAGTTTATGTATCATCCATTTTCGCTGCCTCTTCTCTCCATTCGTGCACACACAGCTTGTGTCGCGTCACAAATTGAATACGTGTTCATTATTACGTAATTTTTGGCATCTTGTGCCCCTCGGGAGGGAGGTTATGTTTTGGCTCAGGCACTTTGGCAAATGCGCTTCGCGGAAAACATTGTCGCGGTGAACAAAGGAACGAAGGAATCGTGACGGATGGTCGATCGGTTACAAGGCAGCTGCTGTGTACAACCCCTCTATCGAGCGCATAAAATACACATTTTCGGGATCAATGCTGCTGCTGCCCGTCGAGAAGGTGATAAATGAAATTATTCGAAATCGTGTGCTCTCTTCCTTTAGGGGGAACGAAGACAGTGACATG
This sequence comes from Anopheles darlingi, assembly GCF_943734745.1. Taxonomy (NCBI): domain Eukaryota; kingdom Metazoa; phylum Arthropoda; class Insecta; order Diptera; family Culicidae; genus Anopheles; species Anopheles darlingi. The sequence goes on from NC_064874.1 coordinate 66,358,620, forward strand.
GAGACCCCGTAGACCGGACCGGAACCGCAGATAGTGATAATTTAGAGCCAGAGCCAGATCACAAGATGGGGTGCTGCAAATTAACATCTTTATGAATGCACATCTTATGTATCGCTCCTCTCGCGGTTCGTTATCGGCGCTGGCGGACTCCCCGTGTCGGTCCACAATACGCATTGGAAACGCCAATGCTCGCAATGGGGTGCGCTCTGTCTTTTTTAATGTTGTTTATTGCACACCGAGCAAGGGGCAACATGCTGCAGTAACATGATGCTCGTGCAGATTGTGGAGACTCGATTCGATAAACGGAACGAGGGAAACGAGAGTGTTAAAGTGCGAGATGAGAGATTAGATCCGGCCCTGTCATAATAGTCATTCGTGTCCTGGAAATGTCGAACACATTAACACAGACACATGCGCGTCTCGTCCGTTTGTCTGTCTGTCTATCGTTTGCTCGCTCGTCGTCATCGTCGTCGAGGAACACGCTGCTCGGTAATGGGAAATTTATGCGGATCAAATCCCGTGGTCTCGGCGTCGATGTTGTTTTTCGGATAAAACAATATTAGAAAATCCATAAATAACATATTGTCATGTAAAATCGGGCATCCGCCCCGGGATCGAGCGAAACATAGAAGATACCGGTTCACTTTTCCTTCCGCAAAGTACCGACGGCATTTGCAGCGGTGTCGGCATGCTCCTGGGAAAGTGCCAATGAACCGCGCGAACCCCCGAAAGGTTAGCGCACCACGAGATTTGCTTACGCGACCAGAAAACGATCAGAGAAGCAGAATTTTCCTTAATACCAAGCGCGATCGCAATCCGCACGGAACAGCGCTTGGAATTAACATACAAATCCGCCAATCCGTGGCCCCGGAATCGAACGACACTCTGGGTTCAGGGGGGGAATCGTGTTTGGGAAACGATTAAAACCTCCAGCTCCAGCTCCAGCCCCTTCCGCCGCTACCCAAACACAGCTGGAAAGCGACCTGAGGGAAGAGGAAATATCAAGAGATCCGTATCGAGCATGGCACGCCGGGGATAGGCCGAAACATCTGCGTCCAGGGACGGGGCCGCGATACAAATCATCCGCGTTTTTCGACAAGCACGAATCGCTTCAAGCACGAACGTGTAGTCCGCGAACGCTCGCTGCTGCCAGCAGCAGATATCGATAGCGATATGAAGCGAAGATAAACTTATTAAGAACGGCACTCCGAGGAGCCGATCTCCAGCCTCTGGTGATCTGCAAAAAGGTGATCCTCCTCCTCTGTACCCCCTTTATTGCCCTCGTGCGCTCGTCGCGCAGCGAGAGAGAGAGATAGAGCGAGAGGTATTGGTAGCATATTTATTATGATGTTGCCAGCAAGCGGACAATCGAACAGGGAATCCGGCCAGGGGGAAAGGGGGAAGGCTAATGCCAAACCAGCGCGAGGAGCGCTCCAAAGCAAGCGAGCCAGTGATCGCGCAGAGTAGGGATTGGTTCGTTCGTTGGTACGCTTTGGGTTTTCTGCTGCGGAAATGGAAGCGGAATGGCGACCGAAAGAACGAAATCTTCTTCAAAATAATAAACGCATGAAACGAAACGAACGAACGAATGAAGAAAAAGGAAACTCGCATCTCGAGGGTAACGTAAGGCCAAGCCGCCCAATCCGCCAAGCCGGGTTTTCGGGGCGAGCAGCAAGTAATGGCGACGGCGGCGGCGGCGACGGGATTCCGGAGCTCCAAGGGTTGATCATGATGTTGCGCAGCAGCACCAGAAAAGCCAGAGGCACCAGGAAAGGAGGGAAGGAAAGGCAAGGAAAATGTCTGATCTCGGAGGCCCGGCTCTTTCGATTAACGCCCATCGCTCCGTGTTCGCGGTTCTGGTTTCTGTTTTTTTTTTTTTCTTCTTTTTTTGAAACAGAAAAGAGAGAAAACAGTTTTTGGATCGCAGACGCGAGGTTACGATCCGCGTCGAATTGGCCCTCTCCGCTTCAACCCCGGGCATCAACGACCATTTTCGCCGTTTCGTTCTCGTCCGTTCGTTCGTTTTGCTCCTTCTCCTGCCAGCCAGCCAGCCAGCCAGGCAGCCAGTCAGACCGGCAGCCCCCGGGGCGGTTTGTAATATTTCAATCTAATAATTATACACGGTGTCAGCCATATTGCCGAACGTTTGTATAACTTAACTAATAGCCGTGGTGTGGCTGTGGCTGTGGCTGTGCGTCCGGTCCCGGTCCCAGTCCCGATCCCGGCCATTCCGCTGCGCCGCTTGCTCGGAGAGATAATGATCATGATGCCCGCGCCCGAACCTAGGCGATGATGCTGCGGCGGAACGAGAACGAAATTAACGCGGCCGGGAGTTCGGGAGTACAGGTAATCGACGGGAAAAGGCACAAGAAGAACGGCAACAACGGCGGTTCCCGGTGCGGTGGTAGTTTTGGTAGTCCTCCCGAAAACCTGGCCCTGGCACTGACGCAGCGCGATTTTAAGCTGAATCATAAAAAGTAAATTAGAAAACCACGGCTTGGCAGCATCCCGGGGCCGTGGCCGTGGTTGTGGCTGTGGTCGAATGAAAAATGGCCCGAGCGAGCCAGAGGGCCCCGCCGGGAGATGGTGGGAGCAGAAGCAGGCCAGGACGGCCATTCATGCCCGTTGGCTAGCAAATGTCTATCAGCATTGCGGGCGTTGGCCATCGCCGTCCCAGCCAACGCGGATGACGATGAGATTGGTGGTGGTGGTCGTGGTGCTCATCAACGGGAAGAAATCTTGAAGGACGAGAGCATCTCCGGTTAGAACAAAGCAGCCATTGGCGCAAGATGGCAGCTGCAGGTGTGTTTGGCTTTATATTACCTTTTTCCTGTTGATCATGTTTATAAGCTGCTCTCCGAGGTTTAATGATAATTGTATCGCAATGTTCTAGAACGCTGATGTGTTAATAGTTTAGTTTATGTTGGTTAATGTATAGGTTGAGGGATTACAGCCAAATGATTCTACATAAGTTAAGCGATTACTGTTTAAGGATATGTTGCGAACTTCCCGTTTTGAAATTATTTTCTAGTAATGTTCAGCGCTGTTATATTGTTCTTAGTTACTGTGCTAAAATTATTACATTAACAACAATTACTTCTTACAGATGAAATTAGTGTTCAGTTAGCTCCAGGAACTGTTGGTTGGAGAGACAACAAATAATAATTCGTACTTACGTGTACTTTTGTGTAAAACCGAATCAAGCTTGTGCCAACTTCCAGTTAAAATTTGCAAAAATGAACTAACAACATTTGACTTCCTCGTTTATTACAACTGCTATGAAAGCTTCATCCTATAAGTCAAGTCAAACCCGTCAATAAACACATAATCCTCCCTATATTTTACATTATTTCTTTACATTCCTTTCATATTGATGAATCTTTCAAGAATATTGTGTAAAAAGATAAAACCATTTGAAAAACGCGCGTGTAATAACTGGCTCAATACAGCTTGTATTATTAATGTTTCCGAATACCAACTTTTTCAAAGTCATTGCCATCGTGGCATTAAAATTTTAGGCCTGATCCTTTTAACACTTGGAACTTGGAACTTGGTTTGTCTGCATACCATTTATCAGATATTCCTCGCATTTTTATTGATTTTAATGAATCTATTTGTTGAATAATTATGTACAACTCGTTTTATTTCATGTAGTAAAAACTATCTTTTGATGTATTATATATCTCTGTCAGACTGCTCCAAAAAATAGCGAATTTTTTTATATGCCAACCGATAAAGAAAATTTTAGGGGTTTCGTGAAAATAAAATAGCAAAAATGAGAACTGTTTTCGATGTTAGAGCAGCACAAATCACATGTTAGAGCACAAATCTTATCGACAACTATTAAAAAGAGATATTTAAACCATTATCATATCATATAAAGCACCTTGATTTGTGGCAGAGAATTGTTTCCTCAGCCCATTAAACGGAACTATATATCCAAAATTGTCTCCATATGTTTGCCAATCTCATCGCTCACCCCCAAGAACAAATAACCGAATCCAAATCCACCAAACGAAAGCAAAATAAGCAATAAATATAAATCAATTTCCGAAGCAGCGTGGAAATGATGCGATATGGTCAATTACATCTCCTCGTCTGGCTGGCATCTCCATAAACACACCCCCAACCAACCCGTCCACACCACATCCGGACACGGACGGATCGTCGCGGCTAATGGATTTCCAATCAAAATGATAGCTTCAAAGTGGCCTTTCGAGATGGAAATTCAACGCTAACAAACAAAAACCCACATAAAGCACTACGACCACGATGAGCTTCCGTCGAGAAAAGAATGGCGCATCATCCGCCGCCAGCAGTCCATGATCCAACCGCATCCACATCGAATAACCATAAACCGACGGCATTAAAATGAGACGAACCGGAGCAAAGTCATTTCGCACAATCGGTTTGCGACGATTTTGCGGTAATGGCGCGGAAATGAACGATTGTTTTTGATGCATTTTAAATGAATTCCAGTCCGCTTCAATCAACGGGAATGCTTATAAAGGATGCGGTCACCAGGACCAGGCCCCCGGTCCAGAAGACCACAAACCAATCGAAACGAAAACAATCGATTTCAATCAAACGACTACCGGGAGAATTCTTTAACTATGGATTTTCCTCATTCTAGAAAACCCACCGTTCACTATTCCTGGCAGCCAGAGCCACCAGGCCAACCACGCCGTTCCAATCGAACACTTTGTAACCGGAACGCGCAGTAACCAGCGGATCGGAGCGACCCCCGTGATCAACCTGGCACTCAATCCGATCGATAGCTCAATAAATTGCAGCTGACAGAGTCTGACAGCTCCGCTACGCGTGGTAGTGATGCCAGTGGTGCCAGGGTGCCAGTTTCCATCTGGCCTGGCCACGATCGATCGAGGACTCCATCGATCAATCCACTCAATTAACGGGCTTCGCGAGACCGAAACCGAGCAAATGTTTATGCAAACGCGCCAACCACTAACCAATTATTGACGCGCGATCGCAAAAGGGCGTCGACGTTGGACGTTGGCCGTGGCGTGGCCCGGAGTGGCGCGGAATGGGACGGAGTGGGACATCAATCATAACATAAAAACAAAGTGTGTGGCCATCTCGCGCCCCACTCGCGATCATCGTCGTCAGCATCTCGCGAGCATCGCGCGGAAAGCGATACGAAATGGCTTCCCTCTTTGGTGTTCGCTGGGGACTCCACGGTCAACATCGGACCATGGACCGTCTTTCGCTGCCACCCAATCGCATCGCGCCTGTTCCGGCACCTTTATCTACCTTCTCCGGATCGCCCCCGGCATCATCATCATCAACCGGCCGCGCGGCCAACGACGACGAATGATCGGTTCCATCAACGGTTCCCCAAGTTCCCCGCACCCCTCAGACCTCTCTTCTCGCGCCCAACATACAATCATTCGCCATAATTTATCATCCATCCACCACCACCATCCAGTGCCCAGCGTCCAGTGCCGGCGACCAGAGAGACCGCCTTCCGACCCTTCGTTTCTTCCACTTGACGCCAATCTCGTTAAATTTCGCGCATACGAATGTGTCTGATTACACACGTCCATCGAGCGCTGGTCTCGAAGCGCTTCGCTTGGTTATGTGTCGGAGCCGCAGCATAAATCGCCCACCAACCAACTAACCAACCATTCGCTTGGATCCCGGGGGCCGGCGTTTTGCTGGCCCCGCAAATTGTCTCGCGCGCGACGGCACGGGGAGTGGTGCAGCGGGGAACAAAATGTCTGCGAGTAAAAATTACCAATCAACCAACATGATTACTATATAAAGTTCGACCCCAAAACGACGGGCGACGGGCGGGCTGGTGGTGGTGGTGGTAGGCGGTTGTTGGTAAAGCGAAAGGCCGACGATGATTTATTTAGCGAAAAGAGCCAGGTGGTGGTGGTGGGGGATGTGGTGGTGTGCTGGAACTTTGAACCCTTCTCCTTGCAGAGGGAAAAGAAAACCGAGAAGCATTCGCGTCTCGCGTCTCGCGCTTCGATCTGCACGTAGCGTTTGCTGCAGAAATTATGTTTACTGAATGCATCTCTCTCTCGAGTTCTCTCTCGCTCTCTCTCTCTCACTCCGGCTGTGTGTGTGTGTGGTACGCAACACACGCATGTCCTGGCCCGGTAGCAAAATATCTGCGTCGATCCGATTTCGCATTCGCAGAAAAGGAAAAACGCACCGCAGCTCATTGCGCCCGTGTTCGCGAGAGAGAGAGAGAGAGAAAGAGAGAGAGAGAGAGAGAGAGAGAGAGAGAAGAGAGAGAGCGCGAATGGTAGTTGCATAAAGTCATAAATTTATTGAAGCCGTTACTTGTACGTTTTAATAACAAGTCTGCACGGGGTCTGCACCCAAATGGGCCTACGCGATGGAAGCGGCCCACGGCTGGCGTAGTACCACAGCTGGGCCTAGGAGTAGTCCGGAGTGTGCGTTTCGAACGGGACAGATAGGGCCGGACCGGGCCGGACCTGATCGCAGCCCCACACATCACGCATCATCATCATCATCATCATCACGCGGTGGCCAAGTGGCGAGAAACTTTGGCACAGAAATCACACCTCCACCGGTGTGCTCGCACCCTCTGTACCACCCCGTTTAGTAGCGAGATGTGCCGTCAACCGACCGGGGATTCGGATGTAATTTTGATTGGATCGACCATCGTCCGGCGAAAAATGCCGCGATCGATCGAACGCAATCAGCTCTTTATTTAGCACCACTAGCACCACCAGCACCGGCAGCAGCAGCATAGGTGTACGCATAAGTTTCGCGAATAAATTTCGCTTAACGAAGCCGTAAATTTATCGACAAACAATAATTGGAAGCCATCTTCGAGTGGCACCGACCGCGAAAACCGATCGCGATCGATGATGCACGGAAAAAGGGTGTCGATGGAGTGTCGTTTGTATTGTTGCGATTGTTTACTGATACACGAAAGGGGTGGATGGTTGTTGGAATGATAAATCAATTATTAGTAGCCTATCAGTGTACGGCGTAAAGCTCAAATCGTCGTCGAAGATTTTTTTTTTGTGATCTTTTAACATTAAAATGAGTAAACATTTAGTTAAGCATGGAAGTCATAATGAATTAACGACTCAGTACTCAGTTACGAAACAAGTTATCTGTTGTTAATAACTATCCTGAGGCGCCGATTATAGCTTAAATGGATACTGTACAGTATATTTTGGAAAGTAAAACGCATTTACTCAGCAAGACATAGAAATTGTGAAATTGAAACCTTAGCCTAATCCGTTTACAGGTATACATGCAAATCAACCTTTATATTAGAACCGAGTTGCTATGGTTTTATAGCCTGATTGTCTTTATAAGATGAGTATGATATTTATTCTTTAGTAAAAGACATTCAAATGCTTTCATTTTTTGCTAGCTTGTTTTGCAATTTTTTGCAACATTTGCAAAACCTTTCAAAGATATCAATGTCGTATAGTTGTACTACTAATTTTTATCGAATTACCAAGTTACCTTTTGAAGGTATAAGAACTACAAAGATTCAAACTGATAAAATCCCAATTCGACATTTTCGAAAGGATAAAAAACGATAAGTCCAGCTTTTTCAAGTTGTACAAGAAAAACGTCAAGAAAAACGATAAGTACATTTCCACATAGAAAATCAATTACAAGTCTGATCATAAAAGCAAAAGTTAAATGCTGTTGCATTAACTAAGCACGATTTGCGCACGAAATGTGCATTTATTGTGAGGTTTTGTCTCCATAACCAACACACTTTTTGCAAACTTCATAACTCAAATTACGTATAAAATTCCTTACCACAAAAGGACCGCAATTTTACGATTTCCTGCATCCGAAAAACGTATTTTTTTTGCAGCCGTTCGCTGATCTCCAATAATGACTTCACACCGTGGATATCGTTGCGTAACCTCTTAACCATCCCATCGACCCACGGGATAATTGCGTTGCACATTGGGCAATCTTTTTCCCGCCCCGGAACGGAACCCGCGCTCTCCGCGAAAATGAGGTTCGCTCGTGAAATAAACCCAACAATGTCGAGGCAGCAGACAAACAAAATCCCCCCCATCCCACTGAAGGGGGGGGGGGCAGCACTGGGGGGAGAAGCAATCTTAAAAATAAAAACATTAATAACGCCCCAAAAAAAAAACGGCTGTAGGTACTTTGTTTTATGCTTAAAATATGACTATGTACCTTACCGTCGTCACAAGCAGACGGCGCGTTGCCAATGAGCGTTCCCTGCCCCTCTTTAGGGACTCCCCCATCTGGGCACAAAAAGGAACATGGTCAACCGTTTGGTTTGGACGTTTGGGCTCCCCACCAAAAAAGAAACGAAAACACAGCACAACACACAACTCCTTACAGCGGCCATTGCAAGCCCGTTTCGGTCGTTTCGGTTTTGCTCGTGGCTTTCTGCTGTGGCTTGCGGTATTTTATGTTTTAATACACATTCCATCTTGCACACACACAAACACACAACAAGCGGTTGCAAGCCGTTGGTGTACCGAGGCCCCCAAAACGATCTTGTTTCGTTAGGATCAGCGTCCAGTCGGTGGTCGGGGGGCGTTCGAAACGATGAAAAGTAAATTGTTCTTTCGCTTCGATCCTTGGGTGGAGGTGCAAGTGTCCGGCACCTCGGTCCGCCCGGTACTCGCCTGCACTGACTCGCGGTATATGGCGCGTATTTTCGCGGGTCATACCCTGAGCAAACATGTAATTATAATAAATTCTACCTGCAAGCAGCATAAATCTATCAACGCTCGGCACCAAACCGACGACGACGACGACGACGTCGACGAGGCTGGTGGTCAGCGTTTTACCTTCCCATTGTTAATGCTATTTGCGGTCCCCAGGGACTGCGTTCCCCTCGTTCGGAAGGATCGTGGTGGAGGCCCCGGGTTCGGTGACCAACGCAGAAATGCAGTTCGGGAGTTATCATTATCGTTAGAATGGCCTTTGGCTCTCGCTCTCTCTTTCTCTCTAAACCTTATGGGTCCGTTTACGGGCCTTCGATGGCCACTACCTTACCGTGTGATGGCCGTAACACCCGGCGATTTAGAAAAGAGGTTCGCGCGAAAAGCTTCACCGATCGGTGAGCGATAAATCAAATCCAAGACTCCAGGAGAGAGAGAGCGAGAAGGGGTTTGCGTGACCCCCGGGTCTCGGGAACCGTATCGAAAATGAAAATATGAACCCCACAACCCCCACCCCCGACCATACGGGCGCTCATAAAACCCAAGACTCCCAAAGGGGAACGCGAGTGTTTACTTTGGTCCCCTCGACGGGGAGAGGAGAAGGAATTCACTTTTTATCCTTTTCATATTCATCACGATCTTAATGCCCGGTGCGCTTGATGCGGGTCCTGGGCTTATGCGAACGTTGCTAAATGTGAAAAGGGAAGGGGGAGGGGTGGAAAAGGAGGGCCAGAGGTGGGTGGTTGATATAAAATCGTAAAATAAAAACGCCATAAAGCGATGGCGATGACGATGGTGAGAGAGGATCGTAAAACGTTAACGAACCGCGTGGCGTGGCGTGGCCAGCGCGGAAAAGGTTATCTAATTCCATCGTGGGTGGGTTGATGATCGGATACCTTTTTCCTTGTTGCTGTTGCTGTTACTGTTGTTGTGGTTGTTGTTTTTATGTTCACGGGTCTCCAGGTTCGTCGTTACCGTTTCACCACACTCTCCCTCCTTCTCCATCTCTCTATTGCGCCAGGATGCCCGATTTCGGTCACGTTTTGCTTGCCGATGATCCGCTCGGAGTGGGCTGGGGCTGAGGTCAGCCCATTTTGCGATTGCCTAGACCCTGGCACTAGACCCAAAGATACCGAAGCACCCCGAGAGAAAGATGATGATTTATTCGATAAACATGTTTCGCGCTGAATCAACTGGCCAGATTTCATTTGCTCCCGGCCTTTCACGATAGTAGTAGTAGCGAGCGAGTGCGAGAAGAATGGCTGCGTTTAGGGCCGTGCCGTGATTTATGCGACACACCTCCTTCCAGGCTGATGGTCAGGTCCAGGCTCGGACCCTTCGCGCCTCGCCAGTAGAAACAGTGAGCACAGTGGACGTGATTCGATAAAGACCCCGCGAGTGGGCAAGGGATGCCGGCCATGTCCGGACCAGCAGTGCCCAAAGATCAATGGGTCAATATCATCTAGCTCCATAAAACACATAGTGGCTCGTTCGGCTTTCGCCGGCATTTATGTTATTAGTTGGTTCGTTGCCCAATGATCGATTGGGTTGTTGTGGCGGGATCGTTGTGAATTAAAACCATTTTTCACCATCTTCAGCTTCAGCCAGGTTCTATGAACTATGGGGAGAACCCTTTAAAACCACGTCACTTCGATGTATCGATCCATTATCCTAATCTTATTTATCGGTTTTGTATTAATGATGCACTGGTGTACAGGGTGCTAATCAGTCAACATATTTAATATTTTTCTATCAAGGTGATGGTAAATGAGCTTTAGCATATTGCTACAATGTTTAAGATTTCTGGATCCTTTTACTCTCGTTGTCATAATTTTCATGTAAAAGTTTTTACATATTCGATGTGAGCATTCATGTTGTAGGAAAATTAATGGTCGCATTTTATCCACAGCTATATTAGAAGCTACTTTATTCTGTCATTTTTTCATACAACGGTCCTATTACTTGGGCACAGAATTGTCGATTATGATGCAATTAATTTTGAATGTGATGATATCAACTAAATCATTACTCAGATAGGGTAATTCGTAAGAGGAATCTGGGCTATATCTGCTTTTAATCCTTTCGATGTCGCCGTTTTCATGCAATACAAACAGCTAGAGTTATAGTTTTCATGATCTTCAGCTATTATTAACAGTTTCAAGCATTTAAATCGTCGATAAATCTTCTTAACTAAATTCTAAACTAAATTATAACTAAATTCCCGGGCACGGTTTCCTAGAAAAATATAGTAATTCTAGTTAAAAATACGAACAGAAATCAGGATTTTGCTTTCATTTAGAGATCTCCGAGCACTGTTCCGAAATTATAAAATTAATGCAACAAATGAGATGCTATATGAAAGCCATTATGGAAATACGAAAAAACTATGTACACTTCCAGATTTTATCTAAACAAAGGTAAGTGATCCATAAGGATAATATTCCAATGATTATAGTAACATAATCATCCATAGTATATTCTCGTTTCAGTATCGTCTTCTGTTAAGCGCTAAAAATAAATTCCTATACCAAGTATTTCAAAATCCCCGCAAATCTAATCAAGCAATACACTGTTAATATCAACAAATATCTATATTCTTTTTCTGCACTGTCGGTATGTCATTAAAGGAACAATAATGATTGTGATGACTTCTCTTTCACAAACTGTATCTAAACAATGTTCATATTTGAGCCATGTTCAAATTCATATTCAAATAAACTATAAATAATTAAATGCCAAACTAATCCATGGAACGAACAGTTCTGATATTATTTAAAAAAGGATCATTCGACGAAATCGCCCAAAACAGTTTTCTTTAATAGCTAATTAAACCTGCCACAATCGCCGCAGAGTAAATGACATGAAACACAACTATTATCGATTCGTTTTGTTGAAGTTTCTCATCATGATATTAGCGGAATTCATGCTGTTTTCTAATCTTACGTTTTCCCACGAACAAGACACTGGCCGCTGAGTGTAATGACGTACACTAACACTCACCACATCATCCACTCGACTCGGAAAAACCAATCATAACCCCTACCACTGCCCCATTGCCATTCGCTGGCCAACGACTATAGTATCCGCCTTATCCCACGTTTCCATCATCAGCCGTCAGCTCACGACCGGCATCGACCTCCACCCAAACCGTTCCGTTACGAATCGAGTGACAATGGGAAACACATTTCGCTCGACCCAATTCCGCACCTCTTGTGCACCGCGTATTCCGCGTATGACCCACCGAGTAGTACCCACCATCAACCAAGTGTCTCCGGTGACCTGAAGCTGCTCTGGTCCGAAAAAAATGGCAGTTCCCAGGAGCAGGTTCCAGTTGTCCTCGTCACGCGGCACCCGGACAGGGGTCAACTCGTCAAGGGGTCTGTAATCTACCGCATCGGATTCATAAATGTGGTGGCCGGGCACGAAAAAAAAAACAAAATTCGCTGCCGCCGTCGCCGCCATTGTCCCCCACTGGTCTGGCCTGGTGGTGTTACTTAACGATCGTTTTCGCCGCGATCGATCGCACGGCACAACGCATCGCAACCCAACGGCCCAAAGACAACATTATCAACAATTATCAGCAACATTTTCCACCGTCTTCGTCTTCGCTCCAGAGGAATTGGGAACGTGTCATACACACAGACACACATACATGCGGACATGGCCACGTGTGCCTCGTGATCTGCGCGATCTGCGTGTCTCAATTTTCACGTACACCTCACCACACCAAGCAACCGACCAACGGACCGACAACGACACCGGCATCGTAATAAGGTCGTTATTTTGACACTTTCCGTTAGCCCGGTGCCACCGGTGGGCCAGTAACGTGCTTCTTCGGGAGTGAAATGCCCGGAATGGACGCCGAAACATCCACAACAACAACGACAACAACAACAGAAGCAGCAGCAAAAAGCCACCTTTCTCGAGATAAAATCGATTCGAAAGCGGTGACCCAGTGGGGCGACAGCAGCAGCCATCTTGAGGCCACAACCTGCTCATCCGATCCGATCCATCAACAATGGCCACACGGGATAGCAGCGCAAAAGCAAGGCGAGCAATGGAGCAAGCAACCCGTGTTCACCGTGGCCGAGGCTTCGCGTAATTTCGGGTAATTTAATGTTTCGAAAATGAGAAAATTGCAATCTTCAACCCCCTTTGCAACTGCACTTTCGACTCCTTCTTCTCGGATCGGATCTCGGCATCGCGGGCATCGGCAGAAGCTTCCCTGGCATGGCTTACCTCGATCTCGCGCTGACGCGCTTGCTCCCAGTCCGGTGAGACAACCCGGTGAAAAGTAAATTGTGTTTGTGGCGTCGGTGGCTGCCGCTGTACGCCGTTACACTTTTCAACGTAATTTCGCGCTCGCAGAGAGTGTCCTTTCTTTCTTTCCTTCTCGTTTGCGGTCTCGAAGATCGGGTGCCACAACAAACGAGGCCCACAATTGAACCACAAAGTGGCACCTCAACCCGCGGGGACTCTCGCCATCTCGCCACAGACGAACGCGGATAATGTCGGTCCGGTAAATCCGGCCCCGACAAAGGGTCCATCGGCCGGCTGCTGTCATGTGTGTGTGTGTGTGAGTCGGTGCGCGTGGTTTCGTGGTTACGGGGCTTTGCCAAAATAAGTGGTTATCGATCGGTTATCGGAACGCGGGGCGAGGGTTCTCCAGTGTCGCGCACCATAAATGGACATCATACGGAGAGGGGGGAGTGGGGAGTGGGGGAGGGGTCCCTTCCAACCCCCGGGCCCCGAACGAACTGGTTTCTCCGATTGGTGCCGGATACCTTGCCGGGGCATTCCTAATTCCTTTCCTCGCCGGTTTTGTCCTTTTCTCTCTCGTTTTCGTTTTCGGTTTTTTTTTTCGAAAACATTTTCACCTCGAGGTCGAGCTGTCCCCCGGCGGGGGAGGGGGAAGCCTCTCGATGGGTGCATCTTAAACAGTCACAAAAAGGGTTCGCAAGAAAGTGGGGTACCGGTGCAGCGGGGGAATCCCCAAAAATGGGCAACCAATTTCACGATGGCCAGAGGCTGCAGTGGTCCATCCGGCCGATGGCCCTAAACGAAATATCTCTATATTTTGCTCGGCCTCAACATCAAACTACGGACCACAAGGAACCACCACCACCATCAAATTACACGGGATGGTTGACCGGTGGGGAGAAAAGAGGAGCAGGAATGCATTCGATTTGCGCGAAACCGGCGAACAGAAACCGGGACCGGGGGTCCTGTGCGAAGCGAAATTGGTCCTTAAATTGACACGATTTTCTGTTTTGCCATTTTTGTTTTTCCTTTTCCTTTTGACCGCTCGCGCTCGATAACATTGCAGAGGTCCACCGTCGGAGGGGTCGGAGAGGAACTGGAGGAGCCGAATGGTGAGGATTCTGGTTCCGCCTGCGGTCCAGAATGTGCAGTGCAAAGTGATGAGGCCCGTGTGCGAGCGACAGTGTCCGAGTGTTCCGACATCTTAACCATGAAGGAGCTCGCCAAACCGAAACTGATATAGCAATTTAATTTCTTTTCGAAACAACCACAAAAAAACGCCGTTGCTTACAGACCCCTGGAAAGCCCATGGCGATTGTGGTGGTTGGTTGAGCGGAGTGCTTGAAAGATGCTGATGGTGGTGGTGGTGCTGCTGCTGCTGATGCCGCTGGCTGTGGTGTAAGTTCAAAGAACTGAACTGTTTGTCGAATTTAAAACTTTTGTAAGGAAAAGAAGAAGTTGCAGCACGAGCTATTTGGAAATGCTGTTTGGATAGCGTTGAATGTGCTTTCTTCTTTTTCATGGTTTATAATACGTGATGAGAATGCTCGTGTGGTGTACGCTTTACTTGCTTGTTAATACCATTCAAAACCTCTTGTCTTAAAATCATTAAAATAAAAACCACCAAAAAATCAGTAAATTTTTCATTATGTCAAACACATTTCATATTTCCTTAGGTTTAGTAAAGCAGCCACACATATGAACTGTTTGCTCTATTTTTATAGCTACTTGCATTCGATCTATTGCCAATCTATGATGTTTTTTCAGTAAATGCAAATTGCAAAAACCTATTGATCATTTAAAGGAATAAATCAACTATGGTTATGTTTTAGTAACTCTAAAAGATAGGATTCTATTTAGATTATTCACATTTTTTTACATGTTGTATGCCTCTCTTGCGATCGCTTTCTCACACTGTTTGAAAAAGGATCAAAGAATAAACTTCCAAGTCAGTGTATGTAGGATTCGCCTGATTTTCTATTGATAAACTATCGGTTATTTGTAGAGGATCAAGAATCTCGAATTTACTTATCTCATCATTTTCCGATAATCAGAATCGGTAACTACCGTTGGTATTCAAAAACCATTCCTACATAACCTTGTTTTATCGAACTTACAACAGTTCTCCATAACATTGCATTGCAATTGTATTTTTCAACTAGAATGAGCATTATTATTTATCTACGAGATACATTTAAATGAAAACAGTTTTATCTACGTTTGATCCAATAAAGTAACCATGGATGAACCACCGCTTAAATACATTTAGTTTGTTGCTTAAATGGCACACACACAAACCATTACAATAGTATAAAATGGAGTAGAAACGAATTATCAATCGTCTATAGAGTCTTAACAAATCGGATCCTATTCGATTTCTAATCTCAATTTTTTCAATCGATACATGGTTCACTGTACTTTTTTTATCTCTTTAATTGTGTTTTAATGCCCAAAAAAACTATCAGCACCCATTTCAGGTATTGTTTTACAGAACGTCATATGCTTTAGATATTACAATCATCCATACTACCGAACTCAAACTTCTCATTCTAACTCATTCCAAACTCACAACTCCCTCTGACAGCCATCACGTCATTTCCCGAACTGCACGAAGGTCCCCTCAACAGCTTCACACACAAACGCTCAGCTCAACGCACCGAAGCCTTAATCGTCCCAAATGTGGTGTGAAATGACCGCTGTTACTGTTTGCATCTAATTGCCTGACATTCCATTGACGGCCCAACGGTTTCGGTCCCTCCGAGCCCAGAAAACGCAGACAACGCCGGTGGTCCCGGCCACGCCACAGCCCCTCAGGAGTCACAAATCGATCGAGATTAGATCTCACGTTCTAACGCTCGGGGCATTCCCCGGGCCTCTTTCGGAAGTCCCGCAGGAGGCCCGCCGGGGCCCGTCGGTCAAAGATCTGACGGCTCTACTGACGGCATGGCCACGGCTAGTAAAAACGAGGGAACAACAACGAGGTACCAGCCGCGTGGTGCACAACGTCACCGGTCACAGACGGATTAATGGGTCGCCGCGTAAGAACCCGGGCCGCCCGCTATTGTGTCCTCGCCGAAGTGACGCGCGAACGATGAGCCTCGGACCATCTCGGATCACGTCTGCGTTCGTTTGTCGTCTTCCGCTCAATGCAGCGCTGTCACACAGCGGGGTCATTATGCCCTCAAGGGTAGATAGAACTGTGCTAGGTGCTTACCGAGGGGAGGGGGCAGAAAAAGAGGTCCTTCGAGGTCCTTTCAAAGACACCCCGAGGCTTGTGATGTGATAATACCCTTGGCGGTAGACGACAGTCAGCGGGTATTGGAGGGCTTTTGCTTTTTTTTTGTCAAAATATTGATGCCAAAACCTGTCCGCGCGTCGAAAGCAGACGAAATAGATAGATCGCCTCGCCTGTCCAGACCAGACAGCCGTGAGTGTGTGTGTGTGTGCGCATGCCATAACGACCGGTGTGTGTGTGCGCGCGCGCGGTCGTAATAATAGAACGCGGACCAGTAGACGACCTTCTCCCGTCTACTGCCGTACGGACCTGAAGACGACGGCTTCGAAAATTAAGTTTCTATGATAAATGATTGGCTGTCGGGTGTACCGTGTCGTAGCTGGATTGGCCTCCTAGTCTCCTCACTTCTCCTGCTCCTCGGCTGCCCAAAGGACGTCTATCCTGAACCTATAGCTGAACAATAATATCCTCCAGTTCCTAACCGCTGGCTGTAGCGCACGACGCTACGAGTACGCCATTTGTTTTTTCACCCTCCCGTCCCGTCCACCGGGCGTTCCCCGCCTGATTGTGTTCTATTGCTCCTCGGGGTCCCTTCTTCCTGCAGGCCCGGACTCCTGCTGCTGCTGCTGGTTGGATGAAATTAAATTATAGCTCCTAATAGACATTGTTTCTCTGGCCGACAGGCGGACTGTGGACGAGGGGGAGGAAGAGGAAGCCGGGGACGGACGGCTTTGGCGTCGACGTGGTGCACCCAACATGGCCCCAACTGTCTAGCTGCTTGCTGGTTGATGGTTTTAAATTTTTGAACAATCCGACCCCCTTGTTCCGACCTACTTTGCGCCACTACACGTGACTCCCGGACCGGGGAATATTTTGAACGGAGCAGGACCAGGAAGAGAGAGAGAGAGAGAGAGCACATTGAGTTCCCGCTGACGGGCAGCCATCACCAATTTTGAAGGGTTTCGTGAAGTATAATTACGAGCCCTGAAAGGTTCTCGGGCACGTCGTCCGCTGGTGTCGGACCAGTCGCAAGGGCCCGGCTTCGCTTTAGCCCTCACATACGAAACCGAGGGGGTTTAGTGTGGCTTCATTTCATATTCCGATTCCCCCAACAGCGAAGTGGAAGGCTTTCGAGCAGAGAGAAGAACGCTACGCCATTTCGGTAACTACTATATTACTCAACGTCGATCCGGACGCAAACGGACCTGAGGACCTGAGGACGGGAGGAGTGTAGTAGTCGCAACGAACGGCGACGGATGGAGCGCATTGCGCACGCAGAGGAACTGCAGATAATGGACCGATTTGCATTTGGTGCTTATGGCCACCACCATATGAACCCATCACGTTCGGCGTTGCTAAACAAACAGGCTCGTCCCGCTCCCCACAACGATGATGATGATGATGATTATGATGCAAAGGCAAGGATTAGCACCAATGAGGAGTCCTCGGTGGAGTGTCGAGGGCGAGTGTTGCAGAACACTTTTGATATATTTGTTTTGCTGCTAAACTAGACACGTTGAAGTTCTAGTCCTTATCCTTAGGAAAGCGGATACCTCGATGCTTAATACGGCGGGACAACATAAATTGAAATGTGGATGGGCATTTGGAGGAAAACACGATAGAGACTAACACATTCATCGTTTGCACCGCAAAAGGCGAACTATTCTTCACTAAAATATGTGTTTATAAGGTCCACCACATTGTAGACGTTCAACTTCAATTCCTCGATTAAACTATCACACAAAGCAGATCTGTCATGTATCAAATTAACATCTGCAACTCCGATCAAAGTCAACCACAGGTCGAGTGTCCCCTCAAATCAAAAACCATCAGATCTGACCACAAATCGTACGCTAATCATCAGCTACCAAAAACACTCGAACATGAGTTTCAAAACCTGTCAACTGTCGTGGCCATGGGGTTAACACGCTACACACTAATGTTCGACAATCGCCGACCCCGCCGCTTGTGGTTGATGCCACCGATTGATAAGGTGTCCCAAAACAGGCCCATATGAAAGCGATTATCTGTGTCAATGTAACCACTGAACCTTCTGAGTTGGTTTGATTGTTTGTTTAGGTCAACCGACAATCACCTCACGAATATGGTCAGATATGACACCCCTTTTTGGGGATTCCATGGACCAGTAACCAGGTTACGGCTGGTATGACGAAGCTTTTCAACAAATTCTATGGCATATAGGTTGATTAATTTAGCTGTCAGGTTGTACCGAAACGGTGGTGGGTTCTGTCAGGTGCACGACCTACTGAGGCGATCTGGTCTATTGTTCCCTTTTGCATAGTATCGGACAAGGTTCGTGGTTTGTTGCGATGCGATACGCGAGCTAATGCTTTGTTACGTTTGATTTTGATTTGTTTTTGATTGCTGTTAATGCCGTGACGACTGCTTACGTGTTCTCTCAGCCACATCGAATAGTTTTAGGCTAATAAAGAATGGGCATACATTTACTGTATCTTTCTTCCTCTAGGCCCATTATTATAAGAGGACACGGCAGGCTAATTTCTTATATTTTGTTTTAATATCAAAAAGTTCTTCCATATTCTTATTGCTGTGTACTCGATTCCTTCTGGTATGTTACTAATTACAAAGTCTGCGAAGGTCGCGAAGCTTGCAAAGTCGTCTAGAAGTCATTTTCTATAAATTGTGGATACTGAGCAGAATTTCAATCATCATTATACGCATGATATACACATTATCGACCATGAAAAATGCCTATAATAATCTCCTACTGATAAGTGCACACTATAAACCATCTCAAATTATAGTAGCTGATACAAGGATTTTAATTAAACGAAATAAATACTCGTACGGCTCAAGTACCCTCGCCAATCCTTGACGGCCTTCGCAGCAAGTGGCCACTCCAATTTTCCACCGATGGCACCGTCATAATAGATAAATAATTAAAAACACCCGACGGAGCTGCTGCTCGTTGCCCTTGGGTGGAATAATTAATGTGAAGCTTGCGCATGCAACCGAACCCCACCGCTCCACCTCTCCCGGTGATCGCCTTGTGTGTTTAGGTGGCCAATCAGTGCACCGCGGTGCGCCCTATCCGTGGACACATACATTGTAAAATGCACCACCGCAAGGACACACTGGTGTACACCACCCGATAAAATACAGTAATTTGCCGGCGAGAGAGTCCAGAGTAAACGAGGATTGGTGCCGTAAGGAGCGAGTACACACACACGGTCATTACAATTACGATAATTATCGCCCAAACCAAAACGGTTCGGCTCCGATCCGGAATCCAACCAGCCATCCAGCCAGACACCGTTTAACGTTCGGCGTTCAATCTTCCATCATTCCAATCATGGTCAATCATTGAATAATAAACACGTGTGCGCCCCGGAACGAGCGTCCAGCGAGCGTCGATTGCGTCAAAGGATAATGGACCACAGACCTGGCCTCAGCAAACACACACGAACGTACAGAAGCATCAAAGTTTGATGAAAGCTAGCATCGATCGAATGACCTCCGTCATCGTCCATAACCCGCCAGTTGACGAATCTGTCAACCATAAATCATAACCCCTTCGCCCGGGGAATAGCGCGAGCATAGAGTTGTAGCGATCGATTTCTCGAAACGCTCTACCCCTGCAGTGGCCGCGTAACACACCGCGACGGTTACGGTTTGTTTTACATCGTTTCAATTATTGTGCGCACCGCTATTCTGATGGCCACACTCCTCCACGTCACCCACTAGGAAGGAAGGGTTTGTGGCTTGGTGGCTGATGACAAATGAGGTCGCGACAAATAATGATGTACACATCGTCGACCGTCGCTCGATCGCTTGGTGCCTCACTTGCACCACCACAACGGAGGACCACAAACCGGACCCGGCGGCCCGAAACGCGTCACTTCTGGTTGCAGCCGTTCACTACCACCACCACCATCGCCACCATCGTGGGCTGCTGGTTATTGCCGCGTGGGCGTTTGGTCACGAAATTGACGAATGGTTGTTAATTGATTTTATGGTTCACGCCGGTGCGCGAAGTTTTCCGCGTGTTGTAGTAGCATTCCCAGGGGGGAGTGGTGGAGAGGTGAGCGTTTCCCAACTGCCGTAAGATTTGCTGCAGTGTTGCCCGTTCGTGCCCGATGCAGCCGGTGCGATAAATCTGTCCAACGAGCCATGCCAACATTTATTACTAACATGACACATTCACAGACCCGATCCGGGGGGCGGGAGGCAATCTGCGGAGCGAACCGCAAGAGCGATTAGAACTGGCGGGTTTGTCGGTAGCAATTTGTGGCGACGTCTTCGTCGGACAACCAACCGACGGTGACCGGAACGGGACACCATTGGACGCTCCAAAAGAGATATTCTTGAGAAATTTCGGTCCATTTCGTCAACATCACTGGATTCGTCTGCTTTGCTTTCCCTAAAAGAAGAGTCGGATTAAAATCACTTCGTCCTCTTCGCTTCTGCTTTCTCCATCCGGGCTGCTCCGGTCGCCTACGACCGCCGATCGTCAGACGGATTCTCGTTCGCGCATGATTAATTGATCAACGTGCGCGCGCGCGCGCGAGCACACGCGGGCATCAGCGATTTGTCAGCCGTCATTCATTTCGAATCAATCTTGTTCAGAGATCCCTCCGACTCCGTTATGGGTCTGAAAACGATCTGAAAAGACCGGAGACCACCCAAGCTGCGATCGGGCTGATCAAAATATTTGGAACTGTTGTGTTGTGACAAATATATTATGAGCTCACCTCATTCTACTCCTCGTCTGTTGCGCGACCCAAAAGCGACCCTTAAAATCCGATCCAGCCCGGAGCAGGGCACATCAAAGCAGCCGAAGATCGAACAGCCAGTGCGTATGCTGCCGGTGGTTGCCCCTAGTAACGCCAGCGAGCGCGCCAGTCAAAGAGTGAGGTTAAACGTGTCGTGCCGGTGTGCCATTGTTGTTGCTGGCAAAATAGAAAACGGTGCCCGGGATGGGAAGGACCTCAAATTGGTACCTGTGAATCGCTGTTGTGATCGACCTGACAGAGGAGAGCGATAAATAGAGGGAGAGGGATGGAGGAAGGGCAACAGAGAGGAGGTTGAGTCCAATCCAATTGACAGCCATTAATTTATGTTCGGCCACGCAACGGACCACAAGCGTCGCACATCAAACGATCCCGATGACCAACGGCCAAAGGAAATGCCTTTCTTTGTGTGCCTGACTGTGTGTGTGTGTGTGTGTGCGTGTGACACCGGGAAGTGCGGTCCCGGTTGCGTTTGTTTTGTCATCTCCGGTACTCAGGCGCGTCGCAGGTCGCCGGACACCTTGCGATTACCTTTCGCGCAGCAGGTGACCACCTCAGGCTGCAGGCCCCGGATCTAGCGCCCCAGGAGTTCCCCCGCAGTTATCGACAACAAGGACACTCGGGGACACAACACACTGAGGACGTTTCGTTTCAGGACTCGCTATACGGTTTGTTTGAGCAAATGCAGCGCGGTCAGGATACTTTGTGCGACGATCGGCGATCGTTGATCGGCATTTTCCCTTCCGATCAAAGGGCTGCAGGACGTCGAAGGGATCAATTGACAGCACGGAAAGCAACTTACAGCACAGAGAGGCAGAGAGGAGCCTCGATTTGAGGACAAGGATCACCAATCCCACGCTGTGCGTTGTAAGCGTTGAGAGGTGAGGGAACGTGCAAATCGTGGGAAAACTCGCTTCCCGGTATTCGTGCTCAGGTTGAGACTGGCCCTGGCCCTGAGGACAGCGACGTGCCTTTACGTGAGTGCAGCAGTCAAAGTCAACCGGATCCGATCGAAAGGCGCCCAGAAGTCCCGTTTTTCTTTTATTGAGGCGTTCCCTTGATCTAATCAACTTTATAACTCTTCCGAACTCTTCCATTCAAGAAGGGGGTGCTCCGGAAGCGTTGGCGGTCTTCGACGAACGGTTCGACCGAAACCGAAATTAGTATGCATACACACCAACAACATCTTATCCTTAGCCGAACCCAAGACTCTGGACCGAACCATCACGCAACAAATCAATCAAACTGCTCCCAAGATACCAGATCCTAATCGACCTAACCCGACCCTACTGCTGCTGCTGCTGCTGATGAGAACCTTCAGTCCGTTCCGGTATCACCGCTCCAGCATTTATTAGTCCATCAGCGATTCCCAGCGACCCGTGCAGACAATGCGCGGAGAAAATAACAACTTCCGGGATCCGGTGGTCTACGGCAACGACACGAACTAGAAGGAACGCGAGACGCGAACACGAACCCAATCTAGCGCGATTCGCTCCCATACACACCGGATGTGTGACCTCGGGGCCTCGAAAAGCGAGCCGAAAGAAAGAGCCGGCGGTTTCGGAAAAGACTGTTGGCGGTGGCCACGGGCGACGCATCACCCCCGAAAAAGAACGACGGTCGCGACGGTGTCATTACGGAAGAAGCAAGACGGGAAGAGTTGCCGGTCCGCGGGATCAAGATCAAAGCACACACACAAAGAAAACCATGGCTACTGCCTGTGCCGCCATTGGATTCCAGCGCCATAGAATCCTCCGCATCCGAAAACCGTCGAGCCGTGACGCGGCTTCGTTCCGACACTGCCAAGTAATCATTATCTATTTGCTTTTGGTAATTAATTTTCATTGGTCATGCTACCTGATAGGTTGGGCCGGCTAGGTGTGGCTAGGCAAAGAAGGAAGGAAGGGGGCGCGGCACTAGAAAATAACCTGCGATGGTGCGGCCATAAGGATGGATTTCATCCAATTCCAAATGGCCGTCACGGGATCGTCGGTCGGAAAAGAATAGAATTGTCTTATCGCTGGCAGCAATCCATCGCGATGGAAATGGAAACCGGCGGACCGCGATCCGTCCGTCGCGCGGTCGCGTCATCATCATCATCATCGCCGTCGTCGTCGTTGTCGTCGTCGTCATGTTCGAGGGCAAGGCAAAGGTGGAGATGAATAGATTTTCCTGCTCTGCAGCGTGAAGAACGTGTGTTTTTTTTTGGGGGGGGAAATATGTATGGTAATTTTCCTTCTTCGGAAAAGCGGGAAGAGGCCCTGGGGGAGGAAGGGAGCTCATTTATGGGGCGTTAATGACCGGATAGAAGTGGCCTCATCAGCGCACCACTCTCGGCAGTGTACACGATGGGCGGATGACCACTAATCCGTGACTCTGTGAGCGCCCGCGACTAAATGACACTGAGCCACCTATTTGGGGAGTGGGGGGGGGGGGGGGGTGAGGTCACAATTACCGTGGCCATAGTGGACTCATTTCACGGTACCCTAACACCGTAAGAGATGCCGTACACACGCAAACAATGTCGGACTCAGTGATTTCGTGATTGATGCGCCCGTGAACTCGATTTCGAAGTCAATTCTGCAGGCATGAAGCATGTGAATGTTACATGGGTTTTTTTGGGTAATTAAATTGCGGGAAACATAAACCGCAGCACAAATGTCCTTCGTTCATTCCATTCATTCATGTCCTTACGAGTAGAAGGTGACATTTGAAAGCGTTTGTGTGGATGAAATGAGGAAAATTGCTACTTAATCATGGAAATTTTGTTTCATCTTTAATAGGTAAGGTAACCCAGAAATATCTGGAAAAAAAATGTAGCTAATAAATGTGCCAAAAATAATAAAAAGTAATAAATTGTAGATTTTGACCCAATTCATGTCCAAAGTCCTCAATACTTTAGTACGTTAACTTCTAGCTGTTTCTAACTCTTTCCAATCCATATGTACCACATATTGATCGATCTTGTTCGATCATGATCAAGTTTGTTGTTTTTTTAGAAATCGCGCTCTACAATGCTATCAAAAAACTTGCGAAATATTACTCTAAAAACACAATTCAAAGAAAAATTAGCATCAATCTATTTCTGATGATAAAAAATGGATCTATTTGGAAAATTACTCAACGGAAAAACTCATGACTCTAACCGGGCAAACTATCAACTTCGACCGCAAAACCAGACTTGGGGCCTTTCGATTTTCATTTGTTTCAATCGATGGCACACCAATTGTCAATAAAGCACTTTGTATTCTATGAGGAAAATTAGGTGGCTAATTGCCTTGCTTTTAAAAAGAAATAATACTATTCTCAAACATAATAAAAGAAGCGGAAAATGTCTCGATGTCGATGAGCAATACTGTGAATCAAAATATGTTTACCCTCCGTTATAAATGTTGATTTAAAAAAGCACGAATTTAATAGAAAAAACTCCTCTCATACCCCTGACTCTGATATGTAAATTAAGCTAGCTTGGATCCTTCAAGGCCATTCTTTTTTATTCGAGAAATGCAGTGGTTCATTTGTATTCTCTTGCTATCCATCTATTTCTTGGATACAACGAAGCACATGTCATGAATATCAGTAATCGGTAATAGAAACATACGGCTCATCGGTCATTATACATGTTTAAAAAATGTAACCTCCTGTAGACAAATAAGCACAACTCCTTTGGAATACTTCGACAAGATGTTATTGTCTAAGCTTAAATACAAACCACAAACGTTAAATTACTGTATTGAGAATTGTCTTATAAATGATAATGATAAAAGATTAGCAACTAAACATACGTCTCAACTTAACTACTACATTATTACACTCGCCATAATAAGCTCCATCATAAAGATGTATAGCGGCTCAATGTTAACCAGCGCAACCGTGATTTCGATTCCCCCTTCCGACACACTTCCGGTTTTCAAACCAAACTCGATCCCCCGGCCCGGGCAGGTCCCTCCATTGCAAATGTACTGTGTGTAACCCTCTCCATAATCGGTTGTGACAGTTCCTAATAATCAACTCCAAATTGTCAATCCGTTACGCATTACTAGCGGACGACGACAAACGCAAACGATGGTCCCCAAGCCTAGCCGCGTTACTGTCGTCATTACCCATGTATGCGCCCGGTATTCGATCTCTCTCCCAGGTGTACCCTCCCTCTACGAGAACCAACGAGCTGTGCCGATCGTACATAAAAAGGCAAAACGATCGACATGATTACCATAAACATATGCTCGATGACAATTTTCCAGCTTCACAACAGCCGCCAGCGCCCAGCGGTAGGTCGGTCGCGGTACCATCGCTAATAATATTGTTTTGCATAAAGCAGCAGCAGCCGCAGCAGCAACCGTCGCAGTAAGCGTAGCGCTACGCTCCAATGGCAGAAAAGGGCCATTCCTCGGCGCAAAGTTGTGCGACTGCGTGCGCCAACCGACCAACTTCCGCACAGGTACAAAAAAAAACATGGGAATATGTGTGCACCAAACGAGAGACGCCAAACATGCGGCAGCTGCCTCTCGAGCTCGAGGCGGATCGAAGGTGCGTTCGCGCTCACCAAAAGCGCCGACAGCTAAATAAGGCTAATTTATGCGGTAAATTGAAGCACAATAAATAAATAGATCTACTGCGGTTGCGACAACCAGGTAACCTTTCTACCCGTCACCCCCTTCTTTCGACTGTTCCACCAACGCGAAACCCTCCCACGGTTCCGGTGCACGGTGCGTTCCATCCATCCTCAACGGAACTTCCCTCCCGGGGCTCTCTCTCTGGCTGTAATTGAATAATCACAATTGGGAGTGGAAAATTGCATCCCGCGTACCGTACACCCCCGGGTGAGTGTCGTCAGTGGTCCGAACGCATGATGGCGCATTGTCCCGAAACGGGCCACTTTTTTGGCCGATGGTTGAGTCGAAAGTTTCCGAACGATTGTTTCCGAAAAATAAAATGATGATGCAAAATGCATCATCGCAGAGGGTTCAGCGCGCCACAATCAGCGTCGTAGCGTGGTGCACGTACGGTGGCCAACTAGTGGCCGGAAAGGTGCTCAACCGTTGTTGTTGCGTTGCCGTTCGTTGGTGCAATTGTTCGCTCGCAGGTCCCCCCCCGCTGCGATTGCAATCACGATCGATTTCTCCCGGGGTCTCCGGACCGTCGGTAGATGGTTATTCAATTTGCTGCGCTCATTATGATAATGAGCGATGGTGGGCTATGACATGTTGGGGCCCTGCTGCTACGCTTTCCAATGCCTCACTAGCCGGTGGCCACCATTTTGTGGCTGTGCGTAACGACGACGACGACGACGACGACAACGACGATCCATCGTGAACGTCTTCGTGGCGAAGAAGCAGCAGCAGCAGGGGACTAGTGCACATCGATGGAAATGCATCCCATATTAGACGGAATGGGTGCCTCTTCCCTTTCACGTTTGCCATCATTGCAGTCACTTGCGATGAGTAAGTTGGGCCGCGTGGCGAAGACGAAGCCATTACGCTAATTACTTCATCAACAATTTACATGAATGGAGATACACGTTCCACCGTGGCACGTTGCATCACTTCGTCAATGACAGTCACAGTGGACAACGGCGTGAGGCTTTGCGAACGAAAACCGAAACACCAAGGATGTTCCACCAAACGTTTGGTAACGTTACATCACAAAAGAATAGCTGCAAAAGGGGTAGCAAGTTTGTCACTGTAATGGCTCGAAGAGTTCTGATTAGATATTCCAAAGAAATTCTGCACGCGATCGATCGTGACATCAATGCTGCTTCCTCTTTCTAACATGAATTCGCATATAGTTTGATAATATTTAGCGAAAAATGTAGAATTGTTCTCGACATTTGCTGAGCACAGTGTGTGTTGGTTTCGAAAGCATCTCTCAGTCTGTCTGCTGTCATTGGCATTCCCAGTGGGAGTCCTGCCCGACCCTAGAAGGAGCGTAACGACTAGCACAACGACGAACGATTGTAAAATGAAACGCCACACTTGCGTGATGCGTGACTCCATCGATGGACCACCATTTTGTAGACGAATATCTGCACGTATTAATTCGACGAATTAGAAGCCCCCTGTTCGAGGTGGCACCCCCCAACCCCAATGCACCGCAATGCAGGTCGGGGCAGGATTGTCGAGATACTTTCCTAACACCGGGGCCACCGTTCGAGGTTTGCATTTTAATTAGCGCGACAACGAAAGTAAGGGAACAATTTTCAGCATCAATTGATTGATGGTGGACGAAGAGGATCGATCGATCGGGCCATGTAAGGGCTGAGTGATATACGGCCAAGGGCCGTTCGGAACCTTATTCGGTTCGGCACCCTGCACTGCGTGTCCTGGACGGATGGCGCGTGCATATATGCATCGCAATGTCGAGTCGCGAAACAATTTAGATGAGCAAATGAGTGTCGCGTAACGAATCCGTCCCGCGTCCGGGCTTGCCATCCGTCACGGTACGGCTGCCCTTTTTCGGCATATGCCCAGCACAGGGCTAATGAGAATGGGGTGGGTGAAAGCATGCAAAACTTGATCGACCCCCCGGGCGGACGGATCGAGAGGCACGTAGCAAGTGACGGACGGACTGGTTGACAATTAAAAGGCTCTTCGCTCGGGTCGTATCTTGAGCTGCAGTTGGAAAGAGGTTCGGTTGAAGTAAATTGCTTCTAAGGCAGATGAAACAAGTTCCTAGCGGGTTATATGGACAACAGAAAGCTGTTTACCAAACTATGAAGATGCTGTGCGTACAGCCTATTTTGGAAAGAAATAAATGTCTTAATAAATTCATCATACTTTCAATGAATTCTCCGTTTACTTCTGTTTTGACGTCAATACATGTCTGGGATTATAAATGGACAAGAGCTTATTGTATGAGAGTTCTCCCAAGCCAAGATATCAGCAACGAGAACCAACATCATCCCTGAATCACGAGAATCGTCATATCAACAAGAAGGGGCATGAAACTAACGGATTGGTGTACCGCATTTGGTTTTGCATATGTCGAAGTTGTGCCAGATATTTAAATGATAAAACCTGCGCTTCGAGACGTGAAAGGGACGTAATGCATAATAAAAAACATACTTTGAATGAAGGTCCCATCTTATGATGATTAACTGAAAAGAGTATAAATATTGGAATTCAAATAGAACTACAATACATCTTCGGAATGAATAACATACATATGAGAACCGTAAGACCTATCTGTTCTAAGTATGGCAATATATAGATCAATCCTGAGAAACTCAGTAATTCGTCAAACCTATGGGCTGGGAATCTTTTCGATTCTGTAATTCTTGGTAACCGGTAATGAACTGTGATTTAAAAATATTCTCTTCCATTCCGATTTTCATTTTTGTCAGTAAATAAGCAAGCTACTAGATTGTGCCAGCTCAGGTTTTATCACTAACGTATACGGTTGTGCTATTTGGCGAAACTCTCTTTACGAATCAGAATTCAATGATTTCGGTGGTTTTTTTGTGTAGAATGTATCTGTCTATATCAAATGTGCCTATTAACTCTGCTGTTCCGTGGGCACAAACACAATAAAATGTTTAACGAAGAAGATCAGGAGATCTTTTTATACTAGAATAAGTTTTAGTATTCAACCAATTTGCAATAAAAACTATAGCAATCATTAGCGAAGCAACTGAAAAAGGAGATCAACTCTTACCTTATAAGTAACATGAAAATCTTTATTTTTTTCTTTACGGTTCTAGGTTTTAGCAGTTCACAGGACATCGCACGAAATCTAATTAAAATTGTCGCAATCATTAGCAAAGCGATCGAGACAGGAAATAGATTTTTACCTTAAAAGTATATTGAAAAACCTTTCAATATTTCTTT
This sequence comes from Anopheles darlingi, assembly GCF_943734745.1. Taxonomy (NCBI): domain Eukaryota; kingdom Metazoa; phylum Arthropoda; class Insecta; order Diptera; family Culicidae; genus Anopheles; species Anopheles darlingi. The sequence goes on from NC_064874.1 coordinate 66,387,391, forward strand.
ACAGTTCTAACTCGTAATTCTTTCCTGTCATCCTCCCCTAATGGCTCTACCGTCATTGCCTTGACAATTCCCAAACAGCCTGCCGGTGCGCCTGTATCGGACCATGTATCGGACGTCCCTTTAATTTATTGCCATCAAATCGTGATTTATGCTATCGGAAAAGCAAATGCCATCTGCCAGTCGGCCGAGTGATTAGCGTCCATCCACAACCTCTCTCATTGTCTCAATGCCCAGTCATGGTGACCTCAGCAGCACCAGTCATTAGCGTCGTGGTCCATCATTTCGGAGGACGGACGCTTCGATCAAACCCTCGGGCCAGGCCGATTGCCCGAAAAGGCCCTTCCATTGCCAATGCCATTGCGGTAATCAGATCAATCGTGGATGATGCACCGAAACGCACTCAGGAACTGCGACGACGACGAGGACGACGACCAACTGCAAACATCATAACTGACATATGCTCTACTTGCGCTGAGGGATGCAAAAAGAGGGTTTGCAAATTGCCTTTGCCGCATTGCTATAGTTTCATCATGCCACTCGTCCGGTTACTACCCGCTTCACCCAAGCCATAATTGAGAGTTTCGAGAGTCGCGAGAGCGAGTGCCTAATACGATCGGGCGATCCGTGGTTGCATCTGTGCGCCTGGCCTGCACGGCTCATAACCGCGAGCCTACCACAAAGTGAACGAGCGAAGAAGCGCACCATCGGCAGCAATGGCAGCAGCAGCTCCTTGCCAGTCGCGGCGCGTGACATGCAGGGACTGAAGTTAGATAAACTGCTGTCTCCCAACATGGCGATCATTATGCAAACGACGACGACGACGACGACGGTTATTCTGTCCTGTCCGGTTCGCTCGTTGTCCACTGCTCATTCCTGCTGGTTCGCGATCATGCGAAATCAACATACGGCTGCTGCTGCTCCTGCGCACCCATTCCGTAGCAGATCGAACTTCTTAAAAAGGCTCAATGATGAATTGGTTCACGACGAATAGGTGGTAGTGCGGCTGCTGCTGCTGCTGCGAATGGCGTACTTCACCGACATGGGAAAGCGAAGCGTTCAACGTCGCCGCGACCGCAGCCAACAACACCGTGAGCTCGTTAATTTGTTAATCAGTGAGCCAAATTGCATGCATGCATACGTAAGTGGTGTTGACATGCATGTCGCACCACTCGCGTCACGACCGCGGTCACCGGTGGCGCGCGTCAACTGCAACACTGTCGTTGCTGCCTGGCTGGACTGGCGAGCAGCCGAGCCGATTTTACTTTATTCCCCATTTAACTGCTTCACCAAACAAAACGGCAAGCGCATGGTTCGAATGCACCCAAACCCATTCGGTCGCTGGTCATCCCTGGTCTGCGATCGGAATGCGGACACGCGAACTCGAGATTCATTCCGCGCTGAACTCGCGTCAACGACACCCAAAAGCGCATGCTCCTCACCATAAACCGTTTTACCATAAACGGGGGTGGCCGCTCTCCAGTGTTCGGTAATTTCGGGGTGCCCTGTTTTCCATCAAATTTTGGACTTCGATTGTTTGCGCAGACGCGACGCGTCCAACGGCCGGTGCTGATTGGTTTGGAGGACGCGAACTCCTCGAGTCGTCCTTAACGTACCCACGAGGCAAACACGACGTACCCTTTAATCAATTTAAATAACATCATTCAGCATCGCATCCGCCGGTCCGGGGAGGGCCGCAACGGCGATCAGGGAAAAGAGGGGACCGCAGCGAGCGACTAAACGGGAAATGTAAATGCAGCTGCGGCTATGAATGGTTCTGGTCGTCGTCGTTGTCGTCGTCGGTGGTTATGCTTAAGCTCGTAATGGCTGTCGCTCGCGATCGGTGTGAACAAGTTGTTCGGCAGGTTTTGGCTTGATTTGTGCGCGACACGATCTTATTCGTCTTAAAATGGCGTCTACTTCGGTTCAGTTGCTGCTGGTTGCGGTTCAGTTCAGTGGTTGATTGTCGTTGGTGTTAACATTGTATTCTTTGGTAAATTGTGCATTAATTACTGGTCTTATTATTGGATACTAGTCAGATTGTATTTGGTTATAAAACAAAAGTGTTCCAAATTATGATTTTGTTTTAACGGTAAGCGCAGAGGGTTTCCTCGAAGATCAGCTTTAAACAGTATCTTAATAACATTAGTGAATCATGTAATTCAAATGCAAACAAAGCCGACCGTCATTCTACTACCTAATAAATTGTTTTCACAGAATGCTCTTTCAGAATATGTTCTACAGCATGTACTTTTTTGAGCAAATGATACAGAAATGGCTATCAAACATCGGATACCGATGTTCACAAGTAGGCGAATGAAACGTTACGAATGTTTGCGAAAACTGTCGCTTAGTGTGCTATTAAAAAGATTCTTATTTGTTTCAATCGGAGCACAGTGCACTTATTGATTGATAATTATATAATCCATATCTGATGTGAGTTGTCCTGCGTGCGATACAATATTAAATTAATCTTAAACGCTTTATAGATGATGCTGATGTGCACTGACTAGTTCATAATGTTGCAAAACGCTGTGTCCTCGTCCGGTTTACTTTGATTATAACTTAAACTCTCTACATAACTTTACGGCAAGGATCATACGTGCTCTTCTACCATAATGATAATTTTAGAGTACAACGAATCGTATCGATTAAACAAATGCCAAAGCATATCGCATATGTTTTATCGCATAAGCATATGTTAAGTCATCGAATTCGCATGCGAATGGAGGAAGCTAATGCGAATGGGTTTCTGCTTGATATTAATGTATAGAACATTAGGGCGAAGGATTAAACAGGCAAATCATTGTGGGTCAGCTCTCCTGGCAGATATTAACTTGATGACTCGTATGCAAAACAATAAACACTAACTCGTACGAGAAAATCTCTATCTGATACATGATAGAGGTTTTCTCGTACGAGTTAGTGGTTATTATAAATCATCCGTGTTTAAGATCCGGATTGGGCGCCTGTTGTTTATGTTTAATCTATTAAACGTGTGTCTGCTTCCTTACTACTAGATGCTTAAGTTTCCAGTATTTCAGCTCAAGCTATAAATGGAGATTTTACATCAATTTAATGTTTTAGTTATCAGTTAAACACTAAAAAGGATATAGTACAACATGTTCGTAATATAATAGGATATTCAGGATATAGTATAACAACTTTGAAGTCTTTCAATTTGCGCTCAATTGTACCACTATCAGGATGCTCGCTTCAAAACGATCATTTGCTCATGAAACGATCGTCAAGATAAAATTCCTAATTAATATATCAATATGGCGATGTGCCAGCATAAGCGATGTGGATGTAATGATACGAAATAATGCTACAAATTTCACATTTTTTCCCCATTCCCGCGGGCGGCCATTCCAGTTCGCCAAAGGAAAAATCATTTGTAAAAATATCATCATCATCATCATCATCATCATCATCATCAACATCAACAACAACATCGTGAGTCTCGGCGTTGTCTTCATCCGCGTACGATCACCTTCATCGAGCGAACCTCTGCCTCCGGTGTGCTCGTTATCGTGCTTACCGCGCTCATTATGAAATGACTTGCGGACCTTGGGAGGAGAGTTGGCGTTTGCTTATGGCCAAAGAAAGGAAAGGAGGTGGGCCGGCCGTGAATGTGTGGCACACGGCACTAAGAGGTGCACGCTCGAAAGCCAAATAAGGATCCATCGAACGCCCATTCCTTCGGGGAATGGTGCACCTTATCGTGCCATGCCAGACCGATCGCTGATCGATAGCGAGCCATCCATCCAATGCAGCACACATTCGTCACCATTGGCACGCGCTTCCCGTTTTTGGTCGCCATCAGTCGCGTTCTACACACACACACACGCACGCACGCACACACGCACACAAGCTCGCCAGCACCCGGCATGCGGCCTATGTCGCCCTCGACCGTTGGCTCGATTAGGTTGTTATGGTGTTTTTGCTCAAACAGCAAAACCTCTCCAGCATCTCATCGCCTGGTGCCATCCTGTAATAGACTCAATTAATCAACTGGTTCCGCCGTGACCACCGCACCGGGCTGGCGATATGGAAAATTACTCGTTCGCTTGTTCGATGCGCACGGTCCGGACCCAATGCCGGAATGCTTCTGATCGGCTTGTAAATTGTCTCTCGGAGCACCCCTTTTTTGTGCCATGTCCGGGCGGGGAGCGGGTCGAGGCGATGAAATGCGCGCTGACCAAAATCGTCACCAGCCAGCCCTTGCAAAGCGGTTCCCTGGGCGCAGACCGAGATAGGGAAAAATTAGCGATGGCGGGTTCGTCGCTTGCTCGCGTCGCCGCTGCAAGTTTTTCGTTTCCCTTCACCATCTCGATGCCCTGCCGGATGGCGATGGCCATTTGCCGAGCCGTATTTGGGTTTGGTCGTGGCCGGACAGGATACTGCAACCGGACAGCCGCGTTCTGCGGAGAGGTTTGAGGTTGAAGGCGGACGAAACTAGGGACCAACGAGAAGTGCCAACACCGAGCAACACGCTGATGGCGGGCAAAAATGGCAGATTCCTGTCAAATGGGCGCGTTTATCACGGGCTACAATCCGAAAACTCAATCAATCGTCTGGGCGTACGCTTTACCTGACGGCCATTGGCGTTGATAGACAATAGCTGGTGCGCGATGGTCGAAGGACGAGTGTTCGTTGAAGGCTCAAGTGAAGGCTCACGTGTCGTGTTTACTTTCATAAGATTTAATCGTTTTCAATACTATGCTAGCGATAAAAACAGTGAGGGTAAAAGTGTTAAACCTTTTTGTGTTCAACAATCTCAAGAAGAATCAAGAAGATGAAGATAAAGAATGAGTTTGATGCATAAAAGGCAATCAATTTCTTTTTGAGAATATTACTTCTCTTATTATCTACTTTCTTTGCTCATTACTACTTATCTTTCGATTAGTTTCTTGTAATTGCGAGAGCTAGATACTTTCATTTCGATACCATATTTGCTGATGCTGATATGAAACATCGTACTTGCTTTAAAAACAATCGTTCAATACATTGATTGAATCGATACACTCATCCAATTAGTAGCAATTTATTTTAAATAAAATTTCAACCAAGCATGTCCTGTTTTCTATTTATGTGTCACAGTTTTCCTCTTTAGCTGAGGAATCGTCCAGCAAATGACGAATTTTGGCAACAACAAAAAAAGGCATATATTCCATGTATACAATTGAAATTTTTTTTCATATATTTTTTCAATCAATGTGTTTATCCTCCCATTATTAATGGTTCATTAATGGTGCTAAACTATCATCTAGCAACGGGACTTGCTTTTTTACATGAGAGCAAGAAGAGGCATAAAAAACTCTTAAGAAAAAAGAAACATTCTCTACAAAATCCTACTTTTTATCGAATTCACAAAAATTACTCTTTGAATTTTATGCGAAAGCGATCTCTCACTCAGGAAATATCTACGCTTTGATACTGTTACAGAAGAAAAAAGTTATTTCAACATTTATCAAACCATCATTATCTGATTTCCAATCGTGCCTAATTTCGAAAGTTCTTCAGCTGGAGACCATCGAGCACGCCATCATACGCCAAAGCTCGGCCGGAAGCATTACCCCATCGGGCGGATGATGTTAGTATCATGATAGGGCACAAAGGGTATGCTTTACTATTCGATCCGTGGACATCGAGGGCATCAACGAATAACACACGCCTCAAAATCAAAGGGACGCGATTGAGTTTAACCTGTCACCTCTCACCAGCGTCGAAAGCTTAACGCTGGCGACATCGAACCGTCTAATCTCGCGGCCCTCGACCCGGCCCTCGACCAAGTGAAACCAATTTTTATGATTAACCCAAGCCAAGGGTCCTCCTCTTGCCCGAAATTGGAGCCATTTGCTTTTCCAAGCCTTGGCCGCAAGCGGTCGCATTCTTTCTCTCCTGGGCTGTCTGATGGCCATTGTCTAGGATTGTCGATCGGATGTCATTATCGGCCATTGGCCACCGGATCGATCGGACGATCGATCGATATTTATTGATCCGTCCGGGGGCCCGACATTCGATCCGTCCACTTCCTATCCCACTAATAAAACTTTAATGACGCCCAGACCCGGTCCTCGATTCGATCCTCGTTGCCCTTTTATGATGAACGCGAAGTGATCTCTGTCGACTTGTCTCTTCGTAAAATCGAATCATTTGATTTCACCAATCGGACGATGGCTAGCTAACGATCACAAGCTGCGATCGAAATCATCATCAGCATCATCATCCTCGTCGTCATCGTACCGTCATACCCAATGCCCCGATGCGTCACTAGGCGCCATAGTTCGTTGGTTCGATGCGTGCCCATTACGGTACGATCGAGCGTGCATGCGGCGATCGCATAATTAATAGACTCGCCCCATGCCCGGAAAACGCACGCCGAGCTCAGCCCAATTAGAGGATCGTCCTCCACGCTCCAGACCATGACACTGCCCAGCCTCAGGGACGCCACGACGTCCATCTCGTTAACTCAAGAGAGAGAGAGAGAGCAGGCGTTTGGGCTATTTTTTGGGGAGAAATGATCGAATCTAATTCGCCAAGGCACATCCGGGAATCGGTAGGGACAGTCGACGTAGAGCAGTACCACGCAACGGTACCGTTTTTTATGATTCATAAAACTTTACGATCGAACCGAAGCAAAACGACCAAAAGAAGAGGTAAAACATGGCGTTTATCAATTTTCACAAAAAAAAAACCCAAACCGAGACGGCAGGTGGTAAGGTTTTGATTATCACGGAATCAATCGTTTTTCTCTCGTGAGCGCGCGCGCGCATTTTGCATAAAGTTATGCAAATCAAATTAAGCTTGGCCGTAACTTTAGATTTTATGACACGTTTTTGCTGCATGTGCCGTGGCGAACGAAATGGAATGGCGCAATAGGTTTCTTGAACTTGACTCGATCGCAAACTTGTCGGTTTGCTTGCGGTTAGCATCCCGAAGATGGACAAATATTTATCTTTACTCCCGCGCAACAGCAAGTGTTTTTCTTTTCCTTTATTATCCCAGCCTAATGTGTAGCCAAATTCGGTTCTTTCATAACCTTTTTAGCCAACTGGAACTGGGTCAGTGAGCCTCACTTACAATACTTGTGGTCAGGTCCCAGATCAACAGTTGAAAGAAGCAATCGACACTTGGCCTTTCTGGGCTGCCAGATGGCTAGAGTCTTGTGGGCATAACAATGCGCCATGGTCCGCTTAGGCTTGATCGTGTTGATGTGCACTTTGCGCAGCCAGGAGCAAATGAATACGTTCAAGTAATGATGCATAATTGAGGTATAATTATTAGGACTCAATTCCCTGGTCCAATTAGGCTCCAAGGAATATCGAGCTTACTGCATATCTGCAGGACATCTGTGCAGGTACGTTGAGGAACAAGTCTGAACAGAAGCTGGCAAGCTCTGTATGAGTATATCATCATTCTGTTGAGCTCTAAACATGAGACTAAGTAGACGTTATAAGCTTTTGGAAAAGTCTTTGTTCTACATTTCTATGTGTGGCCATCCATTTCTTTACTTAAGATAGTTAAAGATTTACTTACCTAAGACATAATCTCATATTTCACGAGACTACCTTTCCAAAAAAAGGTTATTTCAACATTTTCATACTACCATTTTAGTTGATTTGTACGAGAGCTCTGGATAAAGAGTGATGCTGACGAGAGATTCTGGCCTGCACCGGCACTTCGGGAATCCATGTCTTAAAAGTAAGGATATTTCGACATAAGCCGTGGCCACACGGGGCGAAAACTCTAGCGCAAACGAAAAAATTAATGCCAAAACATTTACGCTTGCCGTTTACATGCTGTCAAACGATTATAGGTCCGTGGAGCGTAAAACCTAGAGTAAAAGCTGTTTGCAAACGGAAGGGCTCGCAATATGTTCTATTTGTGGTTTACATTGATAGATAGTGATCATTGCTAGTGTGTTCAATCCTTTTCTTCCACAAAACGATTTTAATTTCCTCAACCCGGCCACGTAAACATATCGAAGCGTAAACGATTTGGCATTAATTTGTAAATTTGCGCGCAAATTTTCGCTCCGTGTGGCCACGGCTTAGTAGATATAAAGTGATAATAAGCCTTTTGTTTTAGTTAGTTTTTTTTTAATTAAAAGCAGATTAATGACTGCTCATTAGTGTAGCATTACAACTTAGAGATGGCTGGCGTTCTGCTGGCGACCATTACTATGTGCAGCTAACTCGTCTAAATTAATCATCTTCCTCCGACACTGTATCCGACTCTAAATAGCATTTCGAAAAAGTAAGTTTCTTTAAGTTTGGAAATTTTTCCTGTTTTCCCAAAGATATAATACAGACAAGCTACCTTCAAACGTTTGTAATTGTGGCATATCCAGTCGGTATTTATCGTCGAATGGCATTGATAAATGCTTCACAGAATTGCTTCGAAGAGTTGGTATGATATCCTTGGTATCGTAATTGCTTGTGTGATATGATATTGTGAGCGACAAGAGCTCCGTCATCAACGGTAACGCATTAGCTAGCAAAGGAAGCAAAATGGAAGGATTCACACGTGAAAACTTCAAAGAACGGAGATGGTCTGTACGTTTTGGGTGAATAGTTTCCCAAAGTGAAGAAAATTCGTTATCTTCTAATTTTGTTCTATACTGTAAACTTCGATAACATCGTTGCGATGTTGCAACCACATCATTCAATTCCTTTATCAGCTTAGATCTCAAGTGACACATGTCTATACGATCAACAGATCCTTCCGTTCCATGTTGGATTTTTCACCGAACATGTTACAATTTCTTCGTTCATATAAACTTTGAAGACAAATCTTTTTACATATCCGCTCAAAAAAATGATGCTGTTCCATCTCTGGCATGTTAAGGCTGCGTTTTTTACGCTTTTCAGATCCAGATTATCAACAATAATAATGAGAACCTGTATCGAAGACAACAAATGAAATCAAACTGTTCAAATTGCTTCAATTTTGCTTCCTTACCTCATCCGACAGGGAATTGATGTAATCTTTCTTCGTACTGCGCGTAGCTTCGGGTGTTTTAAGTTCCACCGACATTTCTCGCAGTTTACTTTCACCGGGAACTTGAAACGGCGGTTTCTTACTGTGAAGAAAAACGCTCTTCTCCTTTTCCAACGAGCTGAGGTGGGATCCGATACTCTGAGGATAGAGCCCTCTTCTAACTTAAGGACTGGCTACTAAGGCCATATGTCCCAATTTTCTGTGAGTTTCTGTACCTCTGTTTCTTTCTGTTTCTGTAACTCCTTTTTCGCTGTTGCTACAGTTGTTTCTGGTGTTATTCTATTTCCACCATTTCTCTGCACGGATGTTCCGGATGTGAGATGGACCGATTGTGTGTAATCTGTTCGTTCCCTTGGTTATCGGCTCTCCGTAATCTTAATTTCAGGAGATCTTGCCGTGATGATGACTGGAAGGAGAATTCGATCGTTAATGCAACTGGTTAATCCAGAAACATGAACTTTAAAACATACCGGCTTCAAAGGGTTTCCTTTCGAGGTTTCCCGGATCTCGGTTGCAGGTTTCTGTGCACTCTGTGGTTGATTGTGGGTTGCCTGATTGCGATGCGAAGGATTTAGAATCCGTTTTCATGGTTTCAGAACGGGCTTTTTGGGGATCGTTCGTAATGCGGTTCTCTAAGGTTTTTCACGCTTTTCTAGCTTACTTTTCCAATGGGAACGACGGCGGGAATTGCAAATGAAGCTAGTTTGCCCTTATCACCTTCGTCTAGATTACAAAATTCACGAAATTCTTCAAAAATGTTTAAAAAGTCCATTTTAAACAACGATCTTCAAAAAATTTAACCCCAAATTCAAAGTCACAAGGTTGTAGCCCATTTCTTGCTTGGAATATTGTTTTTTTTTTTAATTTTGTTTTATTTGGACGAAATGCGCAATTATAGGCTACAACCCTGGAACACTGTTTTGGTTTTGAGATTGGAGGTCGGAGTTAGGAGATTTTTAACTTTTTTGAAGAATTTCGTGATGTAAGTGATAGAGATGAAGGTAATAAGGGCAAAATAGCTTCATTTGCTACTTCCGTGGTCGTTGCCGTTGGAAAAGTAGACCAAGAAAGTGTAAGAAACTTGGAGAATCGCAGCGCGAACGATCCCCAAAAAGACCGGGCCGAAAAAACCACGGTAAAGGATTTTAAATTCTTTTACAACACCACCGAAACCAACTCACAATCAACCCCAGAGTGTACAGAAATCTTTGGCCACGGTCCGGGAGTCACGGAAAAAAAACCATCGGAAACCGACAAGTTTTAAGGTCGGGCAAATCGGAATCGGATTTTCCGCGATTTCTCGACCGGGGAAAGTAGGAAAAGTAAAATGGGAGCGGCGGTGGATCCAGAAAATCGGCTTGCTGTGTTGGAGCTATCAGAGGAAGAACGGAAATTTAGATTTCGAGGTAAAACCCATATTTTCGACGAAGTAAGCCGGTCCCCATATCTCAACTCTGTTCTGTTTCAGCTGGGGCATTTCTAGCATCGGTCGGAGCAACAGCAGCCGTAGCTGGTTTCAGTAAAGCGATCATGACCGCGAAAAAATCCGATCCGAAGTACTTCGACAAAGGTTTGCACGCCAGCCTGTCCCTCCATGAAGCAGGAACCAGTTTGGCGCTGCGGGCGCTTGGCTGGGGAACACTGTACGCGATACTGGGAACCGGAACGATCTGCTTCGGTATTTGGAAACTGAGTGGAGCCAAAGATGTAAGTATTTTCGCCTGGCCTAGATTTATTCGGCCGGTTAGCAGGACTCCCTGTTTTTTTCTCCAACAGATGAAGGAGTTCCGTGAGTCGATGGGAAGAGCGTTTCCGAGAGTTCCGCGCAACGATCCTCCGAGAAGCCGGACAGAGTTCGACGGTCTAACTGATCTCATGCAGTACCTTTCGACGTGGGGAAGTACAAAAGATGAAAACTAAGATGCCAGAACTCATGTGTAGTCAAAGCTAAGAAGCTGCAAGCTTCTGTTGTAAATACAAATCGAACCAAGTTTAACAGCAAATACTTTTTGATTTATTTTAATCTGTGCGATTATGACGGTAAAACAGTTTTTACTTAAACCACGAAACTGCCTTCACTGCTAGCACCATTTGGTTCAAGGCACATTCTATCGAACGAAGAATTCACATTAAAGATGCATCCTAAGCTTCCTTCAGCATCGTAAAACTATCACAAAGCAGATCATTGGTCCTGTGAATAAAAAGTAAGACAGATATTAAAAGTCGCCAGTCGCCAAGATAGTGCACAATGCCTGCCTACTTACGTGACTATCAGGGTCTCGTTGGCCGAGATCAAATCATTCACATCGGAACCTTCGCCAAAGCACAGGAGATTCTCGTCAATTGTTCCTCCTTCGCCGCTGAGAGCCGCGTGAAGTGGAGTTATCGGTCCACCGAGCAGAAACTTGGGTCCACCGTTCGTTATGGAAGGCGACGTCATCATTCGATCGAGCTCTGGAACCGATGCTGCCATCTTGCCAACAGATGTTACACCATTTGCAACAGTGGAAGTCGCGTGGAACAGCTTCCACACTGCATCCTGTTGCCGCAGGGTCTGGTGAGCTAAATCTCGCTTAAACTTTTCCGTAAGCTCCACCACCTTTTGTAGCACCTTTTCGATTTCTTGCATCTCGGTGCGAATGTCGAGTAGTTGCCTGGAAACGAAAGGGAAGAAGAGTTAGGCTCATACATCGCCTCGCGGTTGCTAGGGGCATACTGTTGCAGCTCCAAAAAGGCGGGATCTCGTAGTAATACGTCTCGGCGTTTCAAACACTCGTACACGGCTTGGGCCATGTCCATGTGTGTCTTTTCGTTGGTGATGCGCTCCAAAATGCGTGCCCTTGATTGTTCGAAGCGACCTTCGACGTTTTTCAATCCAAAGTAATCCGTCGCTTGCGGTTCGGTGTCGACACGTGCCAGTAGCAGTGGATGACGCAGTGCATCCCGGCTGCGCTTTAGCACCGACTCGTACCGTTTACTAATCTTATCAGCCATCTCGGCCAACTTGCGAACGTTGGTCTCACACCGAGTACAGCTTTCCTCCCACTCGCGACTAGCGGCCTCAAAGTCACTCTTTGGAATTTGCTGTAACGAAAGGCGGAAACGTTATGTTTAGAAAACAGTCCCAATCAGCTCTTCCTGTCATACAAACCATTTTCAAAATCGGTGAATCACGCGTATGAGAAACGGTTAGCTTGTGGAACTCGACTCCTCCCAAAATACCGTACACAATCTTGTTCATTTGAATGATTTCCTCACGCCGCCGTGCTATTCCATCGTTGAGCAGCAAACCATAGTTCCGAATTCCATCTAGCAGCAGCACATACTGCCGTTGCTCGTTTGCAATGAAATAGTACGCGTTCGCAATGAACTGTCGCAGCATGTGTGGCTTCAGTTTCACCTTGATGTTCTGAAAGACATCCGTAATACTTGGCGGAATGCGTGGCTTCAAGTCACGCTGCACGATCGCTCCGACATTGCCGGCGTGAACCACGTACAGCATCGGTCGATCATCCTGTACACTCGACAGCCAGAGATCCAGTGGTCGCGTGTCTACCTCGATACGAGTGCGTTTCTGTTCGAGCGGAAGAATGAATTCGATCTCCTCCACGGGAATGCCCGTTGCAAGGTATACCTCCTGTCGCACTATAGCCATCGTCGTTTCTTCCGTCAGCTCAACGCTTATCCAGCGACAATCGTATAGCGAGAAGAGGGTAAGAAACTTGCGGTCGAGCAGTTGATCGAGCTGTGAAAAGATCTTCAATACCATCGACACTGGCGTTGGTTGCGGTGCTGCTGCTTTGCCATCGACCGTCGTCGTTACTTTCGCAGCACCAGTGTGAGGGGCAAAACCTCGCTGTTTCGGGTTCCACTCGAGAGCCAATGTTAGCCAACGTTCGAGTTCCTTGCGTAACCCGTTGGAGATGTGATTTTCGGGGAAAATTTCACTGTGGTAGATGTAGTTATCCCGATTGTCCTCCGTGATCGCGATATCGGCTGCCTTCTTTTGCTGCACGTGCAGCATCCACTTGGTGATGGGTGAATGGGGAATAAAGGGCCGCACACCGGTCACGATCTCGAACGCAATCACACCCATCGACCAGTAATCGACTGAGTTGTTGTAACGATCACAGTAGATCAGATCGGGTGCTATATATTCCACCGTCCCGACTAGACTTGCCTGGAGGCTTTGTTTGTCCAACGCTTTAGCGTACCCCAGATCGGTGAGCTGGAAAAAGAAGAAACAACCATGAACAGCTGGAAACATTCAAAGGGAGCTAGTGGCGGACAAACCTTGTACACGATGCGATCATCCTGCCGTTTCAGCACCAAGTTCTCCGGCTTAATATCGCGGTGCGTTATTTTTAGACTGTGCAGATACGAGATTGCATTGCGCAGCGAGCGCAACACTTCGCGCACTTCCTGTTCCCGTAATCCGGAGCAATTCTCGACGCGATTCAGCACCCGCCGTAGATCTCCTCCTTCGCAATATTCCATGCACAGTATCGGTAACCCGTTGGCGGAGCTACGCAACAGCTCCCGCACGAACGAGTCCGGCTGGACGCGAACCGTGCGGACAATGTTGTCGTTACGAACCGTCTCCGTCATCAGCTGCACCTCGTTGCGCCATCGTTCGCTGTGCTTATCGGTGATTTCGCTCCTATCTTGCAGAATGTGGAACTTCTTTATCGCTGCAGGACCCGCGGGAAGACAGATTGGATGCTAAAATACAATCACCTCAAGGACGGATCGAAATGCGATCTTACCGACGGTTTGCTGGGTAGTCTTGTTCCTCCAGAGTGTGACCACACCGAAGCCACCTGAGCCGAGCCTTTTCTCGCGACACCACTCCCCGATCACGGGAGGATCTTCGAACGGTTTCTGCATTTTCCAGCGTTTTCACGATACCGATTCGATCCCAGAACCGTCTCCGGCGGACAGGGGATGGTTTTCCTTTGACCGGCCGGATGATCTATTATTAAACTTGGCGTCTCACATCTCCCCAACGCTTCCGAGGCCTAATTCTCCGAGTTTTAGCTGGGAAAAGCGGGGAAAACTCCTTTTTTGCGTTCTAAAAATAACACTCGTCGGGGGGTTTACGAAAGAGAGGCAGCGTCCACACGTAGCGCGACAAACAGGCTGCTTCTGTGTCTCCGCGGCGTGTAGAACCGGGATAAGCTGTCAAACCTGCTGCAGCTGTCACCTGGTGGATGCCACCCTTGGGCATTCCTTGACCGTCCCGTGTGTGAACCCGTGAGCCCGTGATGAACAAAGTGCAAAGAAAATCTAATTAACGCACGGAAAACTGGCCGCCATCGGCGGGCGGACAAACGGAAACGATCGATCGTGCATCCGTGCGTGCAAAGATGGTGCCGGAGACGACCAGTTTCTGCTGTGATTAGAGAACGCTCGCGAGTTTGATCGAAAATCCTGGTGTTCCGCGTTACCGCGAGTTGCCTGATTCGTCACGCTCGCATCCGCTTGATCCGCTGCTCTCCGGTGCCCGATTCCGTCGTAATCGCGTCGCGATTGGAGGCAAATTGTGATTGACACCGAGCGGTCGCAACCCGCGGCGATTGAATGCGTAATATCAACGGTGCTTCATAATCGTCGTCCGCTCGGTCGCTCGCCCGTTCGCTGCTGTGGCTGCTGTTGCTAACAAAGATTTCATCGCGTTCTTCAATCTCAATCCCCGCCACCTCGTTCTGGTCCGTGCGCACACCATGGCTTACATTAACGTTGCCGAATGGAGTCCCGATATGGTGACGGACTGGCTAAAAGGTAAGCGAGGCGGCACCGCCCAAAAATGCGATAGAAATTCGGGTGTCCGGATGACCCGCTTCGATGTAAATTGTCGACGTAACGGGGGTTTGCTATACCGTGCACATTCCATCGCATAACCATAATCGCTAACGCGGGGGTCCTTGAGCATCGAACCGGACACCGCCAATCGATCGCCCTGTGCGAGCCGGTAATGAATGGAATCTACGGTGCCCTGCTATAGTAATCATTGGGAACGGAAGTTCCGAACGTAATTAACTGCACTTGTCAACCGATATCGGGGCAAGTACATGCAAGAGCGCCAGGGAAAGCCGACCGGAAGGCCGAGTTGCGATAGCGTGTGTATTTAAACCTCCGTTAGCCTCTTTGCCATCATCAAGTCAGGGCACGTTGTTCAACATAAGGCGGTTCATAACAATAGTTTGCCTAGCCGATGGGGTTTGCATACGCTTTTAGTAAACAGCTTGTAGTTGGGAGTTTATCGTTTTCTGATCGCTCCGTTTTTCGTTTTACTCTCTTCTTCTCAGGTCTGGACAACTCGATGTACCATTATGTGCAGTCGTTCACCAACAACGGGGTCGGCGGCAAACAACTGCTAAACATCCGCCCGTACGAGCTCGAGCAGCTCGGCATGCATCTGATCGGGCACCAGGAAATCGTGCTGGAGGCCGTCGAAAACTTAAAAAATTTCGTAAGTTATCAAAGTAACCCCAATACACTCACTAGCCTACCGGAAATGTAGTTGGAATTATGTGGTTGCTTCGGGAGATTTTTTTTTTTGTTGCTCTCATGCTGAAATGTACTTGACTAAGCTATCAGCAGCCGGTTTGATAAGATAGACCTTCTACTGCTCACAACCGAACCATCGTGTGAATGAGTCAATCTGTGGAATTATGCTGCCAATCCTTCCCAGTAAAACGTCGTATCACGCAGCATTGAGCATGCATAGCACATTCATTAGTCATCGACCTTCCAACAGCCGTCCAGTCCGTCCGGTGGGCGCCTTTTGGACGGCCGTTCCCACCGAATGACTCATAAAACATCTAATTAATATTGCCCAACGCATGCTGCTGACCCCTCCATGCCAATCCATGGGGACAACAGCATACGTTCTCCGAATGGCACTGCAACTTACATTTGCTAATTATAACACTCACACGCACTGTGTGTGAAGCGCGCCATAAACGCACCGGAAAGGGCGCCGCGCCGCGTCCCTTATACAGCCTTCTCCTAAATGGTACCACTCGATTGAAGAGTGTTGTCGTTTTGTTTTGTTCGATCTTTCTGCTCCTCGTCTCCTGCTGCCGCGTGCGTGATGCTGTTGGGATGTGTATGTGCGCCGTTAGCGCATCATCATCCAATCATGTTGCATCATGTTTTGTCCTGTCCCTAGCCCTAACGCGCCCCTAAATGCATCGTTGCGCTATGCTGCTGGTGTTGCTGGCTGCAACCTGTTTCCGTTTGCACTCGCAGTTGTGCGCACCATTGAGAAGGCCGGCTCAAACGGCCGGAGGCCACACACAACGCTGCTTGGTGTTGTGCCGAGCTGCCTTGGCCCGTTTATGCTATTTGTTTGTGGTCGGTGGGAAGCGAATAGCTCAGCTGGTCGCGCGCCTCTCGTTCACAACGCCTTCGGGCATGTAACGAAAGTTGTCTAGATAAAAGAACACATATTCTGCTTCACTTCAAGGCACGTCTGGTTGATCTGATCTGGAGTGGAGAACTAGAGAGGGGATGTACGCTAGCGAACCTTATTGTGACATGGTTTTAGCACGATGATTAACTTATCGTTACCGGAAGTGGTGGAGCTCGGGGATGCTTGATTTGTTTGCCTTCCACGTTCTGCTCGAACGGGCGTGGACAAACAGACGGAGACGAGCTTCATACAGGGCACGTACAAGCAAAACAGCAGCAGCAGCAGCAGCAGCGGTCATAGCAACACGACTCACGCCTCTGTTCCGCGTTGATCTCCGTGTTAATGTACAATCGGTTCTTTCTTCATTCAACCAGAACTATAACCTGGATAAGGAGAATCTACAGTTTCTGGCGCTTCACGTTGCCACGGCCGCACACTCGCTCACCAAGCAGCTGGAGTATTCCGACCAGGAGAAGCTGGAAACGGCCGTACTGAAGGATATTACGCGTACAATCACCCACCTGAAAGCGCTGATCGAGTGGCTCGATCGCGCTCCATTCAAAGGTAAACACACACACACGCAAACGCGCACACACACACACACACACACACATACTTATTTTGGATTCCCTCTCCTTTCACCTGTGGTTTCAATTGTTCCTCCCAGGTTTGCGCAAATTTGATGAACTTCGCAAACAATGCATGCGCTTCGGGCTGGAAATGGCAACTGTGGCCATGCGCGATCGGTTCTCACTCAATCCTGTGCAAGCGGTAAGTCAATGGAGCCAAGCAAGGCGATCGTTCGTATTACTGAAGATCCCTTCTGTCTTTCAGATTCACGGTAATGCCGAAAAGTTGGCCAAAATCGGTGAGTACATCATAAAGGATATCACCGACCCGATCATTCTGCAGCCAGCATCGCTCGATCTCGTGACGCTCAAGAAGCGTGAGTCGGATCTTGGGTTTCTTATTATGCAAAGCTTTCACGGCATTCATCGGTAAGTCTTCCAGCAGATTGTATTGAGATTTCACATGTTCCCATACAATTGGTGCAAAAGGAACGCTCTGCCATTCACATTCCTAAGATTCTATCCTCAAACCTCACCATTCTTAAGAAAGCTAATCCTCTCAAATCAGCATCCATTAGAAGAAGGTGTTTTACACAGTAACGTATCCCGCAACGCGTAATTAGAAGAGCCGGGCTTCCTCATTTTGTGTTTTTGTCCTTCCGGTGGTCCTCATCTCTGAACCGGCTCTATTTTGACTTCCCGCCAGAACCGTAGGAGGTTACCTTACCTCTGACCAGTCGTCGGCATCCCGCACCGAATACCGATCCTTTCTCTTCTCAATTATCTCAAACATACTGTGAAAACATCAACCATCGCACTAATCATCATGCCGTTTTGGCTTTCTGTTTCTTCCTTTCTCTCTTTTCCCCTACCTCCCGGATGGCGTTTCGATCGCACACAAAAACACAATCGTACCGTTGCCGACGTCTCTGCCGCCACACAGAATTACCGAAATAAAGTTCAACTCGCCCGCCCACAATTCCGGCAAGGTCGAGGAGGGAGATGAGATAGTGCAAATCAACTACCAGACCGTGGTCGGTTGGGAGTACAAAAAGGTACTGCTGATGCTACAGGAGTCGCCGCCAGGTAAGCGCTAACCAAAGTTCATCCTAATTTTACCCTCGGGTTTCATTGGGTTTTTTTGTCCCACTGTTGGTTTTCCCTCTGTGTGCGTTTGTGTGTGCCGATCGTGATGTCGATCCTGAAGCCAGGGCAAGGGTCTTCCTTTAAGCCTGGTGCATTCGATTGTTTTGCGATGAAGTACCGTTCCCCTACCTTGCGCTACTTAATCATCTTAGATTCCGATCGTCAAAGGAGAAATGTATGAGCAAATTGGGATCAGAAAGGTCCTAGACGTAACTGCCCCTCCACTTCCCAAAGGACTATTTCGGTTCTAGAAGATCAGCTTATTTCTGTCCTTTTTCCTGTCAACGATCCCTTGTCACTTTTGTTTTATAATGTTTTCTATTTTTATGTGGTTGCTGTTGTTGTTCTTGGAGTTGGAGTTTGTTAATGATTTTCCTAAGACATTCGAATGATCGCTGCGTAGGGGCATCTTTTATTTCATTCGACTCTCGTTGGAAACATTTAATCGATTTCGGCATCCACGTGATCCCGGTCTTTATGTCCCTTTATATTAATGGATTCTTTTCCTCTTTATTCTGCGCTTCTGGCGCCTAACAGATGTTCTACTGACGCTGAAAAAGCGCCCAAAGCACATCAAAATCTACGGCCAGATATACATCAAACCGTACCGCCTGCCGAGCAAGAAGCGCTCGCAACCATACCGCTGGGGCGAAAGCTTACCGAGCCCGCGCACCACGGACACATTCGCTCTGCAAGACTTCTCGCGGCCACTGGAGCGCGTTCCAGAGAAACACGTTCCATCGGACACGGAATCGGAAGGCAGCGATATACTAACGCCAACGGATGTGAAGGAAACAGAAAAGGAGATCCGACTCTATCTACCGAAACCTCGTGCCGTCCTGCAACGGAGGCATACGCTGTCCAGTTTTAAAGATCTGGTCGGTGTGGGCACTTGGTACGACAGGACGGCAGCAGGCGGTAAGCGGCCGCTGGCGAGCGAGATGCAAAGTTTGCGTGATAAGTCCGTTTCTTTTGGGTTCGGGCTGGAGATGGCTCCACGGCCGACGACCACCTGCCTAGGCTTGGTTCCTATGAACGAAGGTGAAGGCGATACTGGGGCGCCCGGTAAGTGTGCCAGTTTCGGTGGTTTGCAGAGCTCACTGCCCGATATTATACCATCAGAAGTGAACCGATCGCGGCCGGAAGTATCACCTAATGAACGATCAGTATTAGGCAGTGGTGGGAAAAGTGCACGCGATGGTCCTGAGCAGAATGGCGAAAGTGACGCGTACAAAGCGGGCGTATCGAAAGTGGTGAGGTTCGAGTCCAGCTCGAAGGCTGACGAATGCCATGTAGACTCGAAGTACAGTTGTAAGGTAGATAGTACGGTGCTAGAAACGTTCGAACCGATTCCCTACGTGGATGAAGATCTTCCGGTTGTGACCGCGCCTGAGAATCGACCATCGGTTACCGAACGGGTTAGGCGGTTCGAATCATTTGGCAATCGCTCCTTAGCAGCGACCATCACAATGAGTGGTCATCACGGAGGAAGGTTTGTTCGCTGTGGCACGACAATATTAGATCGATCGATGATTGTATAACAATATGCTCCTCCTTATTCACAGCGCCCCGGCCCAGTCCGCGATAAGCTCAACGACGAGTACATCAGCGACGGCACCAGTGAAACCTATTCCTATGCAGCGCAATCTGTCAAAAGATCCAGAAGCATTAGCGGAAGCCATCAACACCGTTGTCGTTAATCGAGAGATGGTTAAGCGAGGAAGGCTTGATAAAAGCTACAGCACGCCGGCTTACGACGACGAACTGGGTGGTAAGTTACGGTTCGGTAGGCCTGTGTTCGGCTCAGTTTGTTTTAATCCAAGCCATGCAACCCATTACTAGATATGCCACCGGCCATCGAACCTCGCAAAGAACATCTGCTAAAGACACCACCAGTGCCTCCACCACGTCCAAGACGTACCCTGGAGACACTGAGCGGACCGCTCCCGGAGAAACCGCCACAACCAGCGCCGCAAACACCTTTCTCTCCTGAACCAGGATTCGTTTCGTCGCTCAGCAATGCTCTCGATAACCGTGACGACCATTCCAACAAATCTAAGCTAGCCAACGTGATCGATTTGAAACAGAATCGAGCACAACCACAACCATCACAGATGGGACTGGGTGCGCTTGGGTCTACGCCACCGAAACCAGCCGAACGAAATGCTACTAACACCACTATCACCACGATCGCTGCTACAGTCACTCCGAGCTCGCTTCCGCCAGTACCAGCATCGCGATCGACAGTTACTCCACCGGGGGTGAAGGAATCGCCAAACCCAACGGCCATCGTTCCAAGCATAGCCAGCGATGGATCCACCTCCTCGGAGTTGCTGACTCCCAACAAAACGAAAAGCCTTACGTTGAAGAAGAAAAACTCACTTCTCTCGAAACGCCGCAATGTGTCTCTGAAAACACTCTGCGTTAGTGACATCCAGGGTCATCTTTATCGACGAACAAAAGATCGAAGTGGCGTCTCGTACTGGGCAAAGTACTACTTTGTGCTGATTGAGACGACGCTGTACGGTTTTCGTAGCAAGGAAGCTCCGAAAGCCAATAGTATGATCTTTCTCGCTGGCTTCACAATCTCTACTGCGACGGAAGTTCATTCGCGACCTCATGCCTTCAAGGTGTATCACCCGAATAAAACGTTCTACCTAGCGGCCGAAACGAAGGAAGCACTCGTGCAGTGGATGGAGTACATTAAGCAAGCAACGCTCAAGGGCGGAACTGGCACCATAGGAGGAAGTGGAGGTGGTGGTAACTCTTCCACGATCGAGTACAACATGCGAGAACTGTTTTCGGAAACGGACAGCTCGGACGATGAGCTCGGTCTGATGGATAGTACGACGAAGCTGAACGTACTCTGCACACCTTCCCCACAGCTATCATCGTCGCACTCGCTGATTGGTGGATTAGCCGATGGTACACCTACCTCCACCAAGCAGGACAACCGATATCATTTGAACTTTGGTTCACTGAAAAAGTTCACCAAAATGGGTACGGATGCTTCCGAGCGATCGGCCGGCACAGGCACGTCGACCTCTTCAAGTGGAAACAGCGGCGAGGGAAGCAAGTTTTTCGGTTTTTTCTCTCACCGCAGCGTAGAGAAAAGCAACTCGAGCGAAATGCCCGTCCCAACGTCACAATTCAAGAGTTACCGAAAGGTACCGGGGGCAGGAGGTTTACAGATCGGAACGGCATCGACAGATGCCTTCCCACTACCTGCACTAGTTGGTACGCCCAGCGCGGGACTCAATGGTACAATGAGTGCTAGTAATCTATCACTTGTATCCGTCAACGGAACGACATCGGCAATTACACCCACACCGACGGCCATTGCTAGTAGTGAGAGCATTCGAAGTCAACCTCCTGTGCCACCGCCACGTCCAACCACGCCGAGTTCTCCGATACCACCCACCATGCTATCACCACCATCAATCGTAATTCGTGAACCGATGACACCTACGATCAGCGAAGCGGCCGAGCTGTTGAACCGTGCCCGAAAGTCAAAACGCATCTCACCGCATAACTACATCCACGCCTCGAACCCGAACCTTGTAGAGTTTGATTTTCAAACATCGAAAGCGATGGATTTCTCCGTTCCGAAGATACACGCCGGCAATGCATGGGACACCAGCACACACTCGCACAGCAATCTACAGTCCATGATTACGCTGAAGGATCTAATGTTGCAGAAGCAAGCAGAAGAGGCACAGGATATGTATAACAAGCGAGTTTGCCTTGGAGTTGAGAAATTGGACGAACGAGGCAAGAAGGTAATCACCGCTGGCGCAGCAATGAGCAGCAGTGCAAACAGCGAGCACGATCGTGAGTCCGTCAGGGGTTCTTCGGCATCATCAACCGCACCAGCTATACCAGAAGCGGTTAACAAGATCCAACGGCGTCAGCTACCGATAACGCCAGACTATGCACAGAGCTTCAAGCTGGACGATGAAGATATACTGTACACGCGCAGCAAGGAGGGCCAGAAGTTGCGTGACTTCGGCTACGAGATGATCTCTGGTGACGATGCGTTCGATCAGCGTAATCGAACAAATCGATCCTTCAGTGCTGCAGGCGGAGGTTCGGCGAATGGCGGTGCGGCGGTAGCAGGAAGTAGCCACAGTAACGGAAACGGCAATGGCGGCGGCACTAGTAGCGGTGGTTCGATTAAGAAGAAAACATTCAATTGGATCAATTCATCAGATCGCCGGGGAACAGATGCTTCAGCGGATAGAGGATCAACCAATGCCGGTGATGGTGGTAGTCACTCAGCGGTTTCCAGTTCCTCTTCTACGAGCGGTGGCCCGATGATATCCGGCGGTGGATCAACTGTGTCCCTCTCACTGCGCGATAGCTTTAAGCGCAGCAAAAACAAAGCGGTCATTGGTCGGCTCGATAACATTAAGGCTAGCAGTGAGAAGCTGTTTCAATTTAAGCAATCAACGAGTAGCGGCGGAAGTAGCGGCAGTAGTAACAACAACGATAAAGAATCCCTTAAAACGAAGCAGCTAGACAAAGCGGGAGCACCGAGCGTAATGTTGATGAATGTGAATCTGAAACACCAACCGGCATCGATTGCATTCGGTGTCGGTGGCAACAAAAAGAACAATAACGAAATCAACGCGGCCCTAGAGCATCATTCGGCGCTCCTGTTTCAGCAGGCAAATGCCGGCTCGGTGCCCATTGGTGGTATTAAGAAATCCAACACTTGTAACAGCTCGTCGGATTTCAAGGAGAACTCGGGTAAGATGCCGAATATGCGGAAAAACTCTGCTCCCGAAAGAAGCACTGGCGCTACGGGACAGAATGGTGGACCGAGCAGCAGCAGCAGTACCGCATCCTATTTCACGAGCCTGTCCTTTGGGCGGTCAAAAACGACCAAAGAGAAACGGTGGCTCTCTTCTCCAAGGTTTCATCGAGCGATCTTTGGTAAAAACAACCACTCTAACGATCACCAACCGACCGTTATCGATCACGAAGTGTTCTCACCCATCTCGTATACGAAGGTAAATCGTAGTTAAGATGAGAATTTGAAATTATTCTACAGAACTAACCGTAGTTCCGTTTTCCCGATTCCCAATAGGCTCCACTAGTGCAGCAGCTTTCTTCGAGCGCATCCGAGAGCTCTACTACGATGCTAGCGGGAGAGAGTGGTGGTCAATCGTCGTCTGGCAGTGCCAGTCTATTGAGTAGTACCATGCCGAACAGCTCTACCGGTACCGTGCTGACGACCAGCTTTGGCCCCAATGGTGCCGTTTCGCGTAACTCGCCCGATTACCCTAATATGGAGTATCCACCCGTCTTTGAGCCGGAAACCTACTCGCTAAGCGATCCCAACACAAGCCAAACGCTGCTAAAACGACGGCAGAACCATCACCACCATCCTCAGCAACCGCATCATCAGCAGCATAAATGACGACGTGGTAAGCGGCTACCGACGGTACGGGAGCACGAAATGGGATAGATTTACGTATTTCTTGTTGACAATTGCTCCGTTTTGGTGGGATTTTTATTTTCATTATTTATTCCTTTATTCCCGGTTGTAATGCTGTTAGTGGAGTCTCTTGTGCCAGAAATGATTGAAAAGGTAAACCGATTTCGCATGGGCCATCGTTTGTGGTATGGCGTTAACGCCTGTTGTGTCATGTATTCAACCGGAAGCTATGCGTACGTACGTAATGATAGAAAGCAAATGCTAGGTATGTTTTATATAATCAACCAGAGGTAAGGGGGGTGCAAGTTAATCGCTTAGGTAGGTTAGAAAGCGTATGGCATGAGTGTGTTTGTCTGTGTATGTGTGTGTTTGTCGGAGATCCGATAGGACCTAGAGAAAGAATGCATCCAAACGAGACGTAGTTCAAATTGTGATTTTAGAGCATACATTTCATTCAAAGTTTTTGAAAGGGCTTAGTACGCACACGTTAAAAATTAATTCCACTTTGCGGTTTCTAGGAGCAATTGGTGTGTATGTTGTGCTGCATGGTGGAGAGTAAACAATTTTAAGTTTTATATACATATTGTAAAGAGAAAATCATGATATTTATGCAAAACTGCATCTATGAAGCTGCGAAAGCACCTACACAAGCTATATTAACTTATGAGGCCGTACGTTTATGCTGTCTGTCTCAAAAGAAGGCGTTTGAGATGGAACAGCCATATTCGTTGGCGTAAACTACTGGAACTTATGAGCTACATTGAGAAACCTTTGTAAGCATTGTGGGGTTGTGAGATAAAAACAAGAGAGGTAGAGAAGGAGAGAGATATGTGTGAAGGTAGCAACAAAGAAGACACCAATATTCTACCAGTTTGTCTTAGATGATGTTTCGAAAGTTCGACAATGAGTGTAAAACTCTCAGTAGAGTTAGCGGTATGCATGTCTCCGCGCAACAATGTTCCCATACATTCCTATGCTGTACATTCTATGCTTCGTGCCCACGGGATGTAAAAGGAAGAGCCAGGAGTGCTGCAGCTAACGTACCAGTAGTTCCTCCCCATTCAACCATAGGCCATCGTTAGAACGCTACTAGCATTCTTCGTTGTGGTGCGTATAATGTGTTTCGCAAAGTGCATTAAGCCTGTTTTCAACACGACACGTAGAATAATAAATAGTGCCTTACATGTACATACATTTTGTTCTCCCTATTTGCGACTCATCATTCGTCGCTTGGATGCTGCAGGACCGACCACAGTATCGAATACAAACATCTAAATGGTCTAACACCTTGCAGAATCAGAGAAATATAATATTAAAGTCGCGACAATCTGCTAACAATTCAGCAACAACGAAGTTGATAGATTGTTTAAAGCACTTACACGCATTTGTATCGCGAATTTATTTTCTATTTCTTTATGAACCTCGCACTTCTGCTTTTATTTTCCTTCCAGCCGTAGGCTTGATAGAGGAGACTTATATTCTTTCCAATGCTCTATTAGTCTTGATTTAACATACTTTCATTCTTCCTTGATACTGATTGCATGCTCTGAGAGAAACACTTTCTTTCTATAATAGCTATGAATTAAGCTACCTGCGAAAACATTATGGCCGCTAGATGTATGGCTGTTAAAACTTTTTACAAAAGACAAGGTCACGTATGCTTTTTTGGGAGATCTGCGTACAATGAGCTTCTATTCTGTCCTTGTTTACACACAGGGCAAAATCACGGCTTCTTACCATCCTCCTCTCGATCGGGATGAGAGAATTTAATCATTGCTATTGATTATTATTACTATTACTACTTGTTAAAGTAAGACCGGTTGGCCGTTAGCACTCTGTCGAGAATCTCTTATTTTAGAGTGCTATAGGGGGACAAACACTTTTGACGCCTATTAGTGCATAGCTATGCTTGGGCCACCATTAATTTGAGTTGCCTAGTTGATCAGTTAGGCTTCTATTCTAATTTTATTTCTCCTAGTTGTTTAGGATGATTTTTGGTTTACGTTTATTAAATCAAATATCTTCTTGATTTACTTTGTTCTGAATCTTTGTCTATTGCTATTTAATTTCATTTTAATCATTTCTAATTGAACATTCAGCACGCGTGCCTATGCACTCTATTCATGATTTCATATCATCATTCTTGACAAGCTTAGACCTTGTCAGTTGTTTTTGAATTGTCGCCAATACATTGATTTTTTATCGTCAGCATTCATGTATCGGCCATTTAAGTTGGCTTCCCTGCAAAACCAGTACCACAAGGCGTCTTGGTGGTGCTTAGCGCACGGTAAAACGGAATAAGCATTATCCCTATCCTTTGTTGAGAACTGCATACCCTTATGATGGTGCCTAGAGTCTCCAACAGTTCCGCTGTACTCTCCTAGGTTTGTTAGGATGTACTGTTCATCTTCACTGCCGACTTCGAACGAATTATACCGCGCATATTTGTAGGTACCATTGAAGTCCTTCAACTCCACAATCAATTCATGTGTACGACCCTTCGTTATCTCATGAACTTTCTCTAGACCCAGCCAGAATTCCTTTTTCAAATCTCCGAACCCATCCCGAAACTTGTTCCAGTTTCGGTAAAAATCTAAAGAACCATCGTGACGATACTGGATCACAATCCAACCTCCACCGAATGCTTACTGCTCACAGTACACTTTGAACAATTCACTCTGTACGTGGATCAGATATATTCCCGAGACGTTGGATGGTACATCTTTGCACGATGAATATGAAAGATCGTTAGTCGACACTATTGATGATGGTGTTTAACACTATCTTGTGTCGTCGAGGATGCTGCAGAAACTCGATCGGCAATGCAAAGCTGCAAAAATCTGTCCTGTTGGTAGTCCGTAGTTCGTGTAGCTTGTTCTTCATCTTACGTGACTTTTTCTGTATGATATCAAACTTGGTCAGGATTAGTTTGAGTCTTTATTCCAGCGTGCTTGCTATCGCGATCGCGACTACTTGCACCAACATATAAAGCCGCACAAATCACAATAAAACAAACGTTTCCCCAAACTGATGCAAACTAGTACTGGTCTGTTGGATGCTGCTTCTATATCGATCCTGTTTGGAGAGATAAGCACTTCCTTCAGTTAATGGTTAGTCTATGTTGGTTTTGGAACAGCACATCCACGAGATATTCAATCGCATACCCGCTTGTTAGGTTTGCCTACATACGGTATGAATGAATTATTTAAAAAATGTATTACATCGTTATCGTTTATTTGTGCATCAGTCATCTTTTTTTACTCATAATCTTAAAACTACCGATGAACATTGTTACTTCTAACGAATAGGAGCGATAGTGTTGCACGGACATTTTGATTTGTGTTTTCTGGTTGATTATGGCTGTAATTCGGTGATGCATGTCTTGAGAATGCCACGTGTGTTCTACTGCAGTTACCGAGTCATCATGGTCGTTAAGGCGATTAGAGCATTCTACGCCTTGCTGATAGCATTGCCTTCGGAATATGAGAAACTGAGCTTTCGGTTAACAATCCGAGGTACTTGTTACAACCTAGTAGTCTTAGTAGGTGTTTTATCTTTATTGGTTCCCCATTGGCGCCTATAATAATGAATTACAGTTTGTGGATGAAGCTCAACGACGTAGTGGTAAGATTCCTCTATCTGTCTTCGGAGTTAGAATTTACTTCTGCCGGCGGTCGCTTATTCTTCACTGCCACGAACACTTCGTGGTTGTGGATATCGAAACATTCTTCCGATCTGGCTCCTGGTCATTTATGATTTTGTATGACGCGAACGTCTGATGAGAAAGAATTTATACCGTGGCTTATCGAAGTTAGCTTTTATCGCGGGTGATTCGTGGGCATTTTTCGTTGTCCATATTAATTTTAAGAGACCACGGAAGGCATTGGAACGCCTCTTAAACAGCGATATTGGTAAAATGCTCTGGCAGAAAATCTTCCCACCTAATCGCTTCGAAGGTGTAAAGGTATCAACACTTTATTAAGTTTTTTTCAAAGCTAAAAATTTGTAATAGTTTGTTAAAAGAATACCTACCAAATAGCGACTTCAATAGATAAAAACAAGATATAGGATGATAGCAAGTATGCTTCTGATTACCGCGATATTTGGAAACGCTGTATAGTATAAGTTAAAGAGACCGTTGCTTTCTTGGGGTCGCAATGTTCCAAATAAAACAACATATTTATATTTTCTAAAATGAGTTTTTTTATTAATTATTCATTTCATAAATGATTGCGTTTCCTATCAAGTACTCTATTGTGCAAGACGGCGAAGAATCGTTTCAACAATCAATCAAAGGAGAACTCCCAACACGGCTATCATCTATAATGATAAATACGAAAGAAAACGATGCTAAAATGGCTTTTTCACCTAGGATCATTTTACTACTTACTTGCCAGATCTTTTATCAACTGAAGCTTGTTTTTCTGTACTTCCATAACATTTTTTTGTGCAGCGTATTGGTCTCGGAGCATTTTACAATCTATGGTCGATTCGCAGTGTAATCCTTCCTTTAAAACCGCCACTCGTGTTTCGAGTCGTTTCACTTCATTTTTCAGCGCTGCGATCTTTTTCCGTTGAAAATGTACTACTCGTTTCAAGTGATAGTTGTGATAATGGGTAAACGGCATACTCGAAGCTTTACAAACAAATCAGAACATAAAAATGAACGAAGGATACACAGAATCAGTATACTCCACCTCTTCTATCTCGAGAAAAACTAGAACATACTTCTTCGCAGCACAGAGTGTCCTTTGATTCCGCTACGGGCGATTTAGTGAACATTTCTCAAAATAACGGCTTTTTCGAACCCTGTTAGGGCTTGTTCACATCATGCGCGACTACAACTGCGAGGTCCGCAGGTCACCTCGACAGCAAACCTGCACGCCGCGCCGCGCGTAAACGGGTCCAGGAGTCGGTAGATGCAAAAAACGAAAACCGCATCTGCCGACTCCTTAAACCGGGGTGATATAAACGACAGGGAAATTGCCGCTAAGACACCACCTTGGCAGGGCCCCAAAAAGAAAAAAGGTGCTGAAACATCGAGCTTCGCGTGTGAATTTTTCGTTGGCGCCGCTGCAAAATCGGCTCGCT